>NC_092769.1:70305223-70421939 GCF_047496795.1 Chiloscyllium punctatum
AGAGAGGAGAGAGGAGAGATGGTGGAGAGAGGAGGGATGGAGAGAGGGAGATGGTGGAGAGAGAGGGAGAGGTGGAGAGAGATGAGAGGAGGGATGGTGGAGAGAGGAGGGATGGTGGAGAGAGGGAGGGATGGTGGAGAGAGGGAGGGATGGTGGAGAGAGAGGGAGAGATGGTGGAGAGAGGAGGGATGGTGGAGAGAGGAGGGATGGTGGAGAGAGGGAGAGATGGTGGAGAGAGAGAGGGATGGTGGAGAGAGGGAGGATGGTGGAGAGAGAGAGGGATGGTGGAGAGAGGGAGAGATGGTGGAGAGAGGGAGGATGGTGGAGAGAGGAGGGATGGTGGAGAGAGGGAGGGATGGTGGAGAGAGGGAGGGATGGTGGAGAGAGGGAGGGATGGTGGAGAGAGAGGGAGAGGATGGTGGAGAGAGGGAGAGATGGTGGAGAGAGGAGAGGATGGTGGAGAGAGGAGAGATGGTGGAGAGAGGAGGGATGGTGGAGAGAGAGAGGGATGGTGGAGAGAGGGAGGATGGTGGAGAGAGGGAGGGATGGTGGAGAGAGGGAGAGGATGGTGGAGAGAGGGAGGGATGGTGGAGAGAGGGAGAGATGGTGGAGAGAGGGAGAGATGGTGGAGAGAGGGAGAGGATGGTGAGAGAGGAGGGATGGTGGAGAGAGGGAGGGATGGTGGAGAGAGGGAGGGATGGTGGAGAGAGGGAGGGATGTGGAGAGAGGGAGGATGGTGGAGAGAGGAGGGATGGTGGAGAGAGAGAGGGATGGTGGAGAGAGGGAGGATGGTGGAGAGAGGGAGGGATGGTGGAGAGAGAGAGGGATGGTGGAGAGAGAGAGGGATGGTGGAGAGAGGGAGGGATGGTGGAGAGAGGGAGGGATGGTGGGAGAGGGAGGGATGGTGGAGAGAGGGAGGGATGGCTGGAGAGAGGGAGGGATGCTGGAGAGAGGGAGGGATGGTGGAGAGAGAGAGGGATGCTGGGAGAGAGGAGGATGGCTGGAGAGAGGGAGAGATGGTGGAGAGAGAGAGGGATGGTGGAGAGAGAGAGGGATGGTGGAGAGAGAGAGGGAGAGATGGGTGGATGGTGGAGAGAGGGAGAGGATGGTGGAGAGAGAGAGGGATGGTGGAGAGAGGAGAGATGGTGGAGAGAGGGAGGGATGGTGGAGAGAGGAGAGGGATGGTGGAGAGAGGGAGGGATGGTGGAGAGAGGGAGGATGGTGGAGAGAGGGAGGATGGTGGAGAGAGGAGGGATGGTGGAGAGAGGGAGGGATGGTGGAGAGAGGGAGGATGGTGGAGAGAGGGAGAGGATGGTGGAGAGAGGGAGGGATGGTGGAGAGAGGGAGGGATGGTGGAGAGAGGGAGAGGGATGGTGGAGAGAGGGAGGGATGGTGGAGAGAGGGAGGAATGGTGGAGAGAGGGAGAGATGGTGGAGAGAGGGAGGGAGGAGATGGTGGAGAGAGGGAGGATGGTGGAGAGAGGGAGGGATGGTGGAGAGAGGGAGAGATGGTGGAGAGAGGGAGGGATGGTGGAGAGAGGGAGAGATGGTGGAGAGAGAGAGGGATGGTGGAGAGAGAGGAGGGAGATGGTGGAGAGAGGGAGGGATGGTGGAGAGAGGGAGGGATGGTGGAGTGAGAGGGAGGGATGGTGGAGAGAGGGAGGGATGGTGGAGAGAGAGAGGATGGTGGAGAGAGGGAGGGATGGTGGAGAGAGGGAGGGATGGTGGAGAGAGGGAGGGATGGTGGAGAGAGAGAGGGATGGTGGAGAGAGGAGGGATGGTCGAGAGGGAGGGATGGTGGAGAGAGGGTGGATGGTGGGAGAGAGGAGGATGGTGGAGAGAGGAGAGATGGTGGAGAGAGAGAGGGATGGTGGAGAGAGGGAGGGATGGTGGAGAGAGGGAGAGATGGTGGAGAGAGGGAGGGATGGTGGAGAGAGGGAGGGATGGTGGAGAGAGGGAGGGATGGTGGAGAGAGGGAGAGATGGTGGAGAGAGGGAGGGAGAGATGGTGGAGAGAGGGAGGGATGGTGGAGAGAGGGAGGATGGTGGAGAGATGGAGGGATGGTGGAGAGAGGGAGGGAGAGATGGTGGAGAGAGGGAGGGATGGTGGAGAGAGGGGAGGATGGTGGAGAGAGGGAGAGATGGTGGAGAGAGGGAGGGATGGTGGAGAGAGGGAGAGATGGTGGAGAGAGGAGAGATAGTGGAGAGAGAGGGAGAGATGGTGGAGAGAGGGAGGGATGGTGGAGAGAGGGAGAGATGGTGGAGAGAGGGAGAGATGCTGGAGAGAGGGAGGGATGGTGGAGAGAGGAGAGATGGTGGACAGAGGGAGGATGGTGGAGAGAGGGAGAGATGGTGGAGAGAGGGAGAGATAGTGGAGAGAGAGGGAGAGATGGTGGAGAGAGGGAGGGATGGTGGAGAGAGGGAGGGATGGTGGAGAGAGAGGGAGGGATGGTGGAGAGAGGGAGGGATGGTGGAGAGAGGGAGAGATGGTGGAGAGAGAGGAGAGATGGTGGAGAGAGGGAGGGATGGTGGAGAGAGGGAGGGATGGTGGAGAGAGGGAGGGATGGTGGAGAGAGGGAGGGATGGTGGAGAGAGGGAGGGATGGTGGAGAGAGAGAGGGATGGTGGAGAGAGGGAGGGATGGTGGAGAGAGGGAGAGATGGTGGAGAGAGAGAGGGATGGTGGAGAGAGGGAGGGATGGTGGAGAGAGGGAGGGATGGTGGAGAGAGAGAGGGATGGTGGAGAGAGGGAGGGATGGTCGAGAGAGGGAGGGATGGTGGAGAGAGGGAGGGATGGTGGAGAGAGGGAGGGATGGTGGAGAGAGGGAGAGATGGTGGAGAGAGAGAGAGGGATGGTGGGGGAGTGAGAGATGGTGGAGAGAGGGAGGGATGGTGGAGAGAGAGAGGGAGGTGGTGGAGAGAGGGAGGGATGGTGGAGAGAGGGAGGGATGGTGGAGAGAGGGAGGGATGGTGGAGAGAGAGGAGAGATGGTGGAGAGAGGGAGAGATGGTGGAGAGAGGGAGAGATACTGGAGAGAGGGAGAGATGGTGAGAGAGGGAGGGATGGTGGAGAGAGAGAGGGATGGTGGAGAGAGGGAGGGATGGTGGAGAGAGGGAGGGATGGTGGAGAGAGGGAGAGATGGTGGAGAGGGGGAGGGATGGTGGAGAGAGAGAGGGATGATGGAGAGTGGGAGAGATGGTGGAGAGAGGGAGGGATGGTGGAGAGAGGGAGGGATGGTGGAGAGAGAGAGGGATGGTGGAGAGAGGGAGGGATGGTGGAGAGAGGGAGGGATGGTGGAGAGAGAGAGGGATGGTGGAGAGAGGGAGGGATGGTGGTGAGAGGGAGGGATGATGGAGAGTGGGAGAGATGGTGGAGAGAGGGAGAGATGGTGGAGAGAGGGAGAGATGGTGGAGAGAGGGAGAGATGGTGGAGAGAGGGAGGGTTGGTGGAGAGAGAGAGGGATGGTGGAGAGAGGGAGAGATGGTGGAGAGTGGGAGAGATGGTGGAGAGAGGGAGGGATGGTGGAGAGAGGGAGGGATGGTGGAGAGAGAGGGAGAGATGGTGGAGAGAGGGAGGGATGGTGGAGTGAGAGAGGGATGGTGGAGAGAGGGAGGGATGGTGGTGAGAGGGAGGGATGGTGGAGAGAGGGAGGGATGGTGGTGAGAGGGAGGGATGCTGGAGAGAGGGAGGGATACTGGAGAGAGGGAGGGATGGTCGAGAGAGGGAGGGATGGTGGAGAGAGGAGGGATGGTGGAGAGAGGGAGGGATGGTGGAGAGAGAGAGGGATGGTGGAGAGAGGGAGAGATGCTGGAGAGAGAGAGGGATGGTGGAGAGAGGGAGAAGATGGTGGAGAGAGGGAGAGATAGTGGAGAGAGGGAGAGATGGTGGAGAGAGGGAGAGATGGTGGAGAGAGGGAGAGATAGTGGAGAGAGGAGAGATGGTGGAGAGAGGGAGAGATGGTGGAGAGAGGGAGAGAAGTGGAGAGAGGGAGAGATGGTGGAGAGAGGGAGGGATGGTGGAGAGAGGGAGGGATGTTGGAGAGAGGGAGGGATGGTGGAGAGAGGGAGGGATGGTGGAGAGAGAGAGGGATGGTGGAGAGAGAGAGGGAGAGATGGTGTTGAGAGGGAGAGATGGTGGAGAGAGGGAGGGATGGTGGAGAGAGGGAGAGATGGTGGAGAGAGAGGGAGGGATGGTGGAGAGTGGGAGAGATGGTGGAGAGAGGGAGGGATGGTGGAGAGAGGGAGGGATGGTGGAGAGAGGGAGAGATGGTGGAGAGAGGGAGGGATGGTGGAGAGAGGAGGAGAGATGGTGGAGAGAGGGAGGGATGGTGGAGAGAGAGAGGGATGTTGGAGAGAGGGAGGGATGGTGGAGAGAGGGAGGGATGGTGGAGAGAGAGAGGGATGGTGGAGAGAGGGAGGGATGGTCGAGAGAGGGAGGGATGGTGGAGAGAGGGAGGGATGGTGGAGAGAGGGAGAGATGGTGGAGAGAGAGAGAGGGATGGTGGAGAGAGGGAGGGATGGTGGAGAGAGAGAGGGATGGTGGAGAGAGGGAGAGATGGTGGAGAGAGGGAGGGATGGTGGAGAGAGAGAGGGATGGTGGAGAGAGGGAGGGATGGTGGAGAGAGGAGGGATGGTGGAGAGAGAGGGAGAGATGGTGGAGAGAGGGAGAGATGGTGGAGAGAGGGAGAGATACTGGAGAGAGGGAGAGATGGTGGCAGGAGAAGGAGAGATGGTGGAGAGAGGGAGGGATGGTGGAGAGAGGGAGGGATGGTGGAGAGAGGGAGGGATGGTGGAGAGAGAGGGAGAGATGGTGGAGAGAGGGAGAGATGGTGGAGAGAGGGAGAGATACTGGAGAGAGGGAGGGATGGTGGAGAGAGAGAGGGATGGTGGAGAGAGAGAGGGATGGTGGAGAGAGGGAGGGATGGTGGAGAGAGGGAGGGATGGTGGAGAGAGAGAGGGATGGTGGAGAGAGGGAGGAATGGTCGAGAGAGGGAGGATGGTGGAGAGAGGGAGGGATGGTGGAGAGAGGGAGAGATGGTGGAGAGAGAGAGGGATGGTGGAGAGAGGGAGGGATGGTGGAGAGAGAGAGGGATGGTGGAGAGAGGGAGAGATGGTGGAGAGAAGGGAGGGATGGTGGAGAGAGAGAGGGATGGTGGAGAGAGGAGGGATGGTGGAGAGAGAGAGGGATGGTGGAGAGAGGGAGAGATGGTGGAGAGTGGGAGAGATGGTGGAGAGAGAGAGGGATGGTGGAGAGAGGGAGGGATGGTGGTGAGAGGGAGGATGGTGGAGAGAGGGAGGGATGGTGGTGAGAGGGAGGGATGCTGGAGAGAGGGAGGGATACTGGAGAGAGGGAGGGATGGGAGGAGAGAGAGAGGGATGCTGGAGAGAGGGGAGGGATACGTGGAGAGAGGGAGGGATGGTGGAGAGAGAGAGGGATGGTGGAGAGAGAGGAGAGGATGGTGGAGAGAGGGAGGGATGGTGGAGAGAGGAGAGATGGTGGAGAGAGGAGGGAGAGTGGTGGAGAGAGGGAGGATGGTGGAGAGAGAGAGGGACGGTGGAGAGAGGGAGGATGGTGGAGAGAGGGAGGGATGGTGGAGAGAGGGAGAGATGGTGGAGAGAGGGAGGGATGGTGGAGAGAGGGAGGGATGGTGGAGAGAGGAGAGGGATGGTGGAGAGAGGGAGGGATGGTGGAGAGAGGGAGGGATGGTGGAGAGAGAGAGGGATGGTGGAGAGGGAGGATGGTGGAGAGAGGGAGGATGGTGGAGAGAGAGAGGGAGGTGGAGAGAGGGAGGGATGGTGGAGAGAGGGAGGGATGGTGGAGAGGGAGGATGGTGGGGAGGGGGATGGTGGAGAGAGGGAGGGATGGTGGAGAGAGGGAGGGATGGTGGAGAGAGGGAGGGATGTGAGAGAGGGAGGGGGAGGAGAGAGGGAGGGATTTGGTGGAGAGAGGGAGAGATGGTGGAGAGAGGGAGGGAGGGATGGTGGAGAGAGGGAGGAATGGTGGAGAGAGGGAGAGATGGTGGAGAGAGGGAGGGAGAGATGGTGGAGAGAGGGAGGGATGGTGGAGAGAGGGAGGGATGGTGGAGAGAGGGAGAGATGGTGGAGAGAGGGAGGGATGGTGGAGAGAGGGAGAGATGGTGGAGAGAGAGAGGGATGGTGGAGAGAGAGGGAGGGATGGTGGAGAGAGGAGGGATGGTGGAGAGAGGGAGGTTGGTGGAGTGAGAGGGAGGGATGGTGGAGAGAGGGAGGGATGGTGGAGAGAGAGAGGGATGGTGGAGAGAGGGAGGATGGTGGAGAGAGGGAGGGATGGTGGAGAGAGGGAGGGATGGTGGAGAGAGAGAGGGATGGTGGAGAGAGGGAGGATGGTCGAGAGAGGGAGGGATGGTGGAGAGAGGGAGGGATGGTGGAGAGAGGGAGGGATGGTGGAGAGAGGGAGAGATGGTGGAGAGAGAGAGGATGGTGGAGAGAGGGAGGGATGGTGGAGAGAGGGAGAGATGGTGGAGAGAGGAGGAGGGTTGGTGGAGAGAGGGAGGGATGGTGGAGAGAGGGAGGGATGGTGGAGAGAGGGAGAGATGGTGGAGAGAGGGAGGGAGAGATGGTGGAGAGAGGGAGGGATGGTGGAGAGAGGGAGGGATGGTGGAGAGAGGGAGGAGAGATGGTGGAGAGAGGGAGGGATGGTGGAGAGAGGGAGGGATGGTGGAGAGAGGGAGAGATGGTGGAGAGAGGGAGGGATGGTGGAGAGAGGAGAGATGGTGGAGAGAGGAGAGATGTGGAGAGAGAGGGAGAGATGGTGGAGAGAGGGAGGGATGGTGGAGAGAGGGAGAGATGGTGGAGAGAGGGAGAGATGCTGGAGAGAGGAGGGATGGTGGAGAGAGGGAGAGATGGTGGATGAGAGAGAGGGATGGTGGAGAGAGAGGGAGGGATGGTGGAGAGAGGGAGGATGGTGGAGAGAGGGGAGAGATGGTGGAGAGAGGGAGAGATAGTGGAGAGAGAGGGAGAGATGGTGGAGAGAGGGAGGGATGGTGGAGAGAGGGTGGGATGGTGGAGAGAGAGAGGGATGGTGGAGAGAGGAGGGATGTGGAGAGAGGGAGGGATGGTGGAGAGAGAGGATGTGGAGAGAGGGAGGGATGGTGGAGAGAGGGAGAGATGGTGGAGAGAGAGAGGGATGGTGGTGAGAGGGAGGGATGGTGGAGAGAGGGAGGGATGGTGGAGAGAGAGGGATGGTGGAGAGAGGGAGGGATGGTCGGAGAGAGGGAGGGATGGTGGAGAGAGGGAGGGATGGTGGAGAGAGGGAGGGATGGTGGAGAGAGGGAGAGATGGTGGAGAGAGAGAGAGGGATGGTGGGGAGAGGGAGAGATGGTGGAGAGAGGGAGGGATGGTGGAGGAGAGAGGGATGGTGGAGAGAGGGAGGGATGGTGGAGAGAGGGAGGATGGTGGAGAGAGGGAGGGATGGTGGAGAGAGAGGAGAGATGGTGGAGAGAGGGAGAGATGGTGGAGAGAGGGAGAGATACTGGAGAGAGGGAGAGTGGTGGAGAGAGGAGGGATGGTGGAGAGAGAGAGGGATGGTGGTGAGAGGGAGGGATGGTGGAGAGGGGAGGATGGAGAGAGGGAGAGATGGTGGAGAGGGGGAGGGATGGTGGAGAGAGTGAGGGATGATGGAGAGAGAGAGGATGGTGGAGAGGGAGGGAATGGAGAGAGAGAGAGGAGGGATGGTGGAGAGTGGTGGGGAGAGAGAGAGAGAGAGAGAGAGATCCCAGCTCAAAGTGACAGCCGGACATAGGGGCGTGGATCAGTTCTGAGGGCGAGCTGCAAAGACTGATGGGATGGAGTGTTGCTTGGCGAAATGGGGCAAACCAGGCCAATATCCTGGCCTTTGCACTGGCCTGCACTGGCACATTCTCAGGCCTCAGTGGCCCACTCGGCCCTCCCCCCCACCGGTGCTACTATGAGACACTTGAGGGGGGGGGTGACCTGGATGGACGGTAGTACCTCTTGGCCCTGAGGAACTGAAGACCCACGCTCAGCCATTGAATGAACTCCGCCCTCACTCCCATCCTAAACGGTACATTACCCCATCACCCACCGTGGGACAGGAGGAGGAGATTCCGCCTATCCTGTTGCCTGGTTCCCCCCCCCTCCTCCCCCCTCCCCCTTCCCTGCATGAGGGGTTTCTGTTCCAATGACGTGATTGAAGCTCCACAACAGCTCTGTCTGAGAAAATGCCTTCCCCATCTCTCACAACAAACTGGCTGTCTCCCCCCCCCTCCCCCCCCTCCCCCTTCCCCACCCCCCGAGGTGCAATCTGTCCCTCTGTTTAACCAACACGCTCTGTCACATAATGGGAGATGTCACTGGTTAAGTGATGCTTCATGTTAAACTGTTGAATTCCCATTGTCTGGGAATGACTGCCGCAGAGTTACCCTCGGAATCACTGAAATTCTCTACAACTCACACAATTGGTGTTTATCTCTCCTCCCTCCAGAGGGAGGTCATTATCAAAGATTCTCGCATTAACGTTGCTCACTGTAAAGACAGAGAGAGAGAGAGAGAGAGCAAGAGAGAGAGAGAGAGAATCCTGATGAATATATGTCGACGATATAGGTAGAGAGAGACAGAGAGAGAAAGAGAGAGTGAGGGAGATAGAGAGAGAGACAGGGAGAGAGACAGACAAAGTCCTAATGAATATAGATAGACTAAATAGATAGCTGTTAGAGAGAGAGAGAAAGAGAGAGAGACAGAGAGATAGAGATAGAGAGAGACACAGAGAGAGAGAGATAGAGCACAATGGAGAGAGACCGAGAGAGAGAAAGAGAGAGAGAGAGAGACAGAGAGAGAGAGATAGAGAGAGACACAGAGAGAGAGAGATAGAGCACAATGGAGAGAGACAGAGAGAGATTGACTTCCCTCATGCACTGGAATTCAACTCTCCCGGTGGATCCTGTGGAATTTCTGACCATCTTGACTGGATCTTCTTCCACCCTCAGGGGAGCAGGAACCCAGGGGCACGGGGAGATTACCGCACAGTGTGAATTTTACCGGTGCCCTTGCCTGTGGTGAGGCCTAGTCAATTCCTCACCCTCACTCAAGCCTACCTCCTCACGCTCACCTCAGTATCCGTGTCTCGTGGCTCCACCCTTCTGCACTCTCCTGCTCTGCCAACAGGTGGAAGCAGAGTTTACTTCCGGGGCCCCAACTTACCACCTCGGCATTGCCGCCATCTTGAAAAGCCAACTGTAGGGGCAAGCGGAGGTTGCCTGGATACAGGGTTGCCACCGGCCCACCCCCAGGGGTGGGGGTAATGAGCACCCTGGGATGTGCGCCACCGGGCTGTGGAGGGGAGCAGGGTTGGGAGAGGAGTCAGGTTGGACAATGCCTGTGGAGACTCCCCACCGGAATGTCAGTTATTGGCGTCCAAGATGGCGGACGGGCAGAGGTGAGTTGTCACCTGCTCAGACCATCTGTCGGGGAATTGCTGCCTTCTGGGTGTTTCCACCACCCCCCCCCACCCCCACTCCGGGAGGGTGAGGGAGGGCGAACGGGGGGACGATGTCTAAAAGAGGTTGTCTGAATGATGGTAACACCATTTAATGTCAATGGGTGATGGTTAGATTCAGTGATGGGAACACCATTGAATGTCAAGGGGGTGATGGTTAGATTCAGTGATGGGAACACCATTGAATGTCAAGGGGGTGATGGTTAGATTCAGTGATGGGAATGACATTGAATGTCAAGGGGGTGATGGTTAGATTCAGTGATGGGAACACCATTGAATATCAAGGGGGAGATGGTTAGAGTCAGTGATGGTAACACCATTGAATGTCAAGGGGGTGATGGTTAGATTCAGTGATGGTAACACCATTGAATGCCAAGAGGGCGATGGTTAGATTCAGTGATGGGAACACCATTGAATATCAAGGGGGAGATGGTTAGAGTCAGTGATGGTAACACCATTGAATGTCAAGGGGGTGATGGTTAGATTTAGTGATGGTAACACCATTGAATGTCAAGGGGGTGATGGTTAGATTCAGTGATGGGAACACCATTGAATGTCAAGGGGGTGATGGTTAGATTCAGTGATGGGAACACCATTGAATGTCAAGGGGGTGATGGTTAGATTCAGTGATGGGAACACCATTGAATGTCAAGGGGGTGATGGTTAGATTCATAACTAGGGCATCCTCCTTGGCAGCCAAGGCCCGGAGAGTGAGTGGAGCCCTGGCTGAGAGGCGGGGACAGTCCCACCATGCCCACCTTCTCCAGGACAGAGGCCGTCTCCCAGGGGGGCAACAGGACGCCGTGAGGGGGCTGGGCGAGGGGAGATAGCGGGGTTCCTCCTCTGGCTTGAAGCTGAGATGCTTGCGTCGGCGTATAGGGAATCGATGAGCTGAGCAACTGCTAATTACACATCAGTATAATAGCTCGCTAATCCAGGCTTTATCCGCGGCATTCCCAAGTGCACATCACCTCCCCCGTCAATCCCATTATGCAATATTGCTGATCGGGTCGCGAGGCCTCAAGGCCGATCCCCGGCCGAATTAGCATTCCGAGACGGTGCAGGCGGCATCATTTACAAGCCCCGCGTTAAACGCTCGCTCGCTCACTAATGGCTCCTCAAAGGCGAGACGTGGGGCCGGCCAATTAACAGAGGCACTCGGTGTCACTGTTTCCCTCCCACTCGGGCCTCGTTCGGGATTGGAACAGGGGGGCGGAGGTGGGGGGGGGAAGGGGGGCGGAGGTTGTGGGTTTCTGGTCAGGGGCTGGACGCCGTCAAGTCGACAGCCTCCCTCCCTCTCTCCTGTGGGACTGAGCCCCCTCTCTTTCCCCCCTCCCCCCCCCCCACCGCAGACTCCCCGGATTCACCGCGCGACGGCAGCCAGCAACAACCTGCGTTCGCGTGGCCGCCCGACAGCGGCACCTCGCGTCCATGGGGGCAAAGGCGAGCGAGGGGAGGGCTCCCTTTGCTCCTCGCGCTTTCAAAGGTAAACATCGTGCATCACATCGTCTGGAAAAAAGCACCAGGGATTTTTCGGGGAACTTGGGTTCGGCGTTCTTCGGAATTACAGAGTCCTACAGCGCGGGAAACAGGCCGTTCGGCCCAACCAGTCCCTGCTGACCCTCCAACTTCCCTCCCAGTCGGAGAGAGTCCTACAGCGCGGGAAACAGGCCGTTCGGCCCAACCAGTCCCTGCTGACCCTCCAACTTCCCTCCCAGTCAGAGAGAGTCCTACAGCGCGGGAAACAGGCCGTTCAGCCCAACCAGTCCCTGCTGACCCTCCAACTTCCCTCCCAGTCAGAGAGAGTCCTACAGCGCGGGAAACAGGCCATTCAGCCCAACCAGTCCCTGCTGACCCTCCAAAATCCCTCCCAGTTAGAGAGAGTCCTACAGCGTGGGAAACAGGCCGTTCGGCCCAACCAGTCCCTGCTGACCCTCCAACATCCGTCCCAGTCAGAGAGAGTCCTACAGCGCGGGAAACAGGCCATTCGGCCCAACCAGACCCTGCTGACCCTCCAACATCCCTCCCAGTCAGAGAGAGTCCTACAGCGTGGGAAACAGGCCGTTCGGCCCAACCAGTCCCTGCTGACCCTCCAACATCCCTCCCAGTCAGAGAGAGTCCTACAGCGTGGGAAACAGGCCGTTCGGCCCAACCAGTCCCTGCTGACCGTCCAAAATCCCTCCCAGTCAGAGAGAGTCCTACAGCGTGGGAAACAGGCCGCTCGGCCCAACCAGTCCCTGCCGACCTCACAATCCCAAACTAAACTAGCCCCACCTGCCTGCTCCTGGCCCATATCCCTCCAAACCCTTTCCTATTCATGTCCTTATCCAGATGCCTTTTAAACGTTGTAACTGTACCCACAATCCACCACTTCCTCAGGAAGTTAGGTCCACACTCAAACCATACCGCTGAACCTGAAAGCGAGCTTTTCTGAGGTTCATACACATGGTTCCCCCTCAGCACTGCGGACTCCTGCAGTCTTTCCCCATTTAAATAGCGTTCAGCTCCTCTGTTCCTCCTGCCACACTGTATGATCTCTCACAATCCCCATTTATATTCCATCTCCCCATTTCTCCCCCTGACTTTGCCAAACTGGTCTGTATCCCCTCCGCAAACCCTTCGAGCGTCCAGCCCGGGACTTGCTTCCCCTTGGCTCGGTTTGATTTGGTGTCGCTTGGCCATTTTGACGTTGGCCTTCCTCATCCGAGTCACCTTGGGAGACCTGTTCTTTGTCCCACAGGCAGAGTCTGATTCCGGCTGCCGTTCATACCCCTCTCCCCCTCCCTCACTGCCCCCCTGGAGAAGGTGGGGGAGGGGGGCAGGCGGGGGGGAGGGGGGGGGGGGGGGGGGGGGGGAGGTGAGCTGCCATCTTGTACTGTCGCAGCCCGTGTGCTGTGGGGCAGACCCACACCGTGTCCTGAGGGAGGGATTTTAACCCAGCGACAGTGAAGCCAATATATCCCCGAGTCGGGATGGGGAGCTGGGGGGTTGGGGGGTGGGGGAACTTGCAGTGGGGGGGGTTCCCCATGTATCTGCTGCCCCTTGTCCTTCTGGATGGAAGTGGGCGTGGGTTTGGCGAAGTCAGAAGTTGCTCAGCACGTCCGGGAAAACAAATCAGAGTGAACATTTCAAGCTCTCAACCGCCTTCCTCAGAACCGATGGTAGCGAGGGAGATAGGGTTTGGGCGAGGGCAGGGGGAAGGGGAGAAGGAGGGAACGATAGGTGGGGTGGAGCGCACAGAGAGACAAGAACAGTCAGTTAGACAAAGGAGAGGATCACGATCTGGCTCGGGGGTGGGGGGCGGGGGGTGCTGAATAACCGTTAGTGGGGACTGTTATGGCTAACAGTGAGTTGTGTGTTCGAGTGGACTGTGCGGTAATTACGGCCTGGTTTGTGGGTAGGACCCTTAGCCAGCGTTCACTTCTTACCCCCGGCGTTTTCCCACCTCCCATCTGTTCCGAGGAAAGGGCCACCGGACCCTGGCACGTTAACTCCGAGTTGCTGTCTCGGTGGGTGGGTGAGGGTGAGGAGGCGCGGGATTAGTTTGCCAGGAGGTGGGGTGCCATGCCTGGCGACAGGGGGGCGGTCAAAATCACAAGAGCAGCAGCCCCTGGGAATGAAGGTGACAGGATTCGGAAAGAGGGAGCTGAGGCAGAAGGTGTCTCGGAGAGCCGGCTGGCGGAGGTCAAGTCACCTCAACAGGACGGTTACTCAGGGGGTCAGCGCTGCTGCCTCAGAGCACCAGGGACCCAGGTTCGATCACACCCCCGGGTGACTGTCTGGGTGGAGTTTGCACGTTCTTCTTCCCCCCCCCCCCGCCCCGTGTCTGTGTGGGGTTTCCTCCGAGTGCCCCAGTTTCCTCACGAAGTCCAAAGGTGTGCAGGTTAGGGTGGATTGGCCGTGCTAAATTGTCCCATAGTGTCCAGGGATGTGCAGGTTAGGGTGGATTGGCCGTGCTAAATTGTCCCATAGTGTCCCAGGGATGTGCAGGTTAGGGTGGATTGGCCATGCTAAATTGTCCCATAGTGTCCCAGGGATGTGCAGGTTAGGGTGGATTGGCCGTGCTAAATTGTCCCATAGTGTCCCAGGGATGTGCAGGTTGGGGGGGATTGGCCATGCTAAATTGTCCCATAGTGTCCAGGGATGTGCAGGTTAGGGTGGATTGGCCGTGCTAAATTGTCCCATAGTGCCCAGGTATGGGCAGGTTAGGGTGGATTGGCCGTGCTAAATTGTCCCATAGTGTCCAGGGATGTGCAGGTTAGGGTGGATTGGCCGTGCTAAATTGTCCCATAGTGCCCAGGGATGTGCAGGTTAGGGTGGAATGGCCGTGCTAAATTGTCCCATAGTGCCCAGGGATGTGCAGGTTAGGGTGGACTGGCCGTGCTAAATTGTCCCATAGTGCCCAGGGATGTGCAGGTTAGGGTGGATTGGCCATGCTAAATTGTCCCATAGTGTCCAGGGATGTGCAGATTAGGGTGGATTGGCCATGCTAAATTGTCCCATAGTGCCCAGGGATGTACAGGTTAGGGTGGATTGGACTGAGCTAAATTGTCCCATAGTGCCCAGGGATGTGCAGGTTAGGGTGGATTGGACTGTGCTAAATTGTCCCCTAGTGCCCAGAGATGTGCAGGTTAGGGTGGATTGGCCATGCTAAATTGTCCCCTCGTGCCCAGGGATGGGCAGGTTAGGGTGGATTGGCCATGCAAAATTGTCCCATAGTGTCCAGGGATGTGTAGGTTAGGGTGGATTGGCCGTGCTAAATTGTCCCATAGTGTCCAGGGATGTGCAGGTTAGGGTGGATTGGCCATGCTAAATTGTCCCATAGTGCCCAGGGATGTGCAGGTTAGGGTGGATTGGCTGTGCTAAATTGTCCCATAGTGTCCAGGGTTGTGTAGGTTAGGGTGGATTGGCCGTGCTAAATTGTCCTATAGTGTCCAGGGATGTGCAGGTTAGGGTGGATTGGCCGTGCTAAATTGTCCCATAGTGTCCAGTGATGTGCAGGTTAGGGTGGATTGGACTGTGCTAAATTGTCCCCTAGTGCCCAGAGATGTGCAGGTTAGGGTGGATTGGCCATGCTAAATTGTCCCCTCGTGCCCAGTGATGTGTAGGTTAGGGTGGATTGGCCGTGCTAAATTGTCCCATAGTGTCCAGGGATGTGTAGGTTAGGGTGGATTGGCCATGCTAAATTGTCCCATAGTGCCCAGGGATGTGCAGGTTAGGGTGGGATTGGCCGTGCTAAATTGCCCCATAGTGCCCAGGGATGTACAGGTTAGGGTGGATTGGCCGTGCTAAATTGTCCCATAGTGCCCAGGGATGTGCAGGTTAGGGTGGATTGGCCGTGCTAAATTGTCCCATAGTGCCCAGGGATGTGCAGGTTAGGGTGGATTGGCCGTGCTAAATTGTCCCATAGTGCCCAGGGATGTGCAGGTTAGGGTGGATTGGCCGTGCTAAATTGTCTCATAGTCTCCAGGGATGTGCAGGTTAGGGTGGATTGGCCGTGCTAAATTGTCTCATAGTCTCCAGGGATGTGCAGGTTAGGGTGGATTGGCCGTGCTAAATTGTCCCATAGTGTCCAGGGATGTGCAGGTTAGGGTGGATTGGCCGTGCTAAATTGTCCCATAGTGTCCCAGGGATGTGTAGGTTAGGGTGGATTGGCCATGCTAAATTGTCCCATAGTGTCCCAGGGATGTGTAGGTTAGGGTGGATTGGCCTTGCTAAATTGTCCCATAGTGCCCAGGGACGTGCAGATTCGGGTGGATTGGCCATGCTAAATTGTCCCATAGTGTCCAGGGATGTGCAGGTTAGGGTGGATTGGCCGTGCTAAATTGTCCCATAGTGTTACAGGGATGTGTAGGTTGGGGTGGATTGGCCGTGCTAAATTGTCCCATAGTGTCCCAGGGATGTGCAGGTTGGGGTGGATTGGCCGTGCTAAATTGTCCCATAGTGCCCAGGGATGTGCAGGTTAGGGTGGATTGGCCATGCTAAATTGTCCCATCGTGCCCAGGGATGTACAGGTTAGGGTGGATTGGACTGTGCTAAATTGTCCCATAGTGCCCAGGGATGTGCAGGTTAGGGTAGATTGGCCATGCTAAATTGTCCCATAGTGCCCCGGGATGTGCAGGTTAGGGTGGATTGGCCGTGCTAAATTGTCCCATAGTGCCCAGGGATGTGCAGGTTAGGGTGGATTGACCGTGCTAAATTGTCCCATAGTGTCCAGGGATGTGTAGGTTAGGGTGGATTGGCCGTGCTAAATTGTCCCATAGTGCCCAGGGATGTGCAGGTTAGGGTGGATTGGCTGTGCTAAATTGTCCCATAGTGTCCAGGGATGTGTAGGTTAGGGTGGATTGGCCGTGCTAAATTGTCCCTTAGTGCCCAGGGATGTGCAGGTTAGGGTAGATTGGCCGTGCTAAATTGTCCCATAGTGCCCAGGGATGTGCAGTTTAGGGTGGATTGGCCGTGCTAAATTGTCCCATAGTGCCCAGGGTTGTGCAGGTTAGGGTGGATTGGCCGTGCTAAATTGTCCTATAGTGTCCAGGGATGTGCAGGTTAGGGTGGATTGGCCGTGCTAAATTGTCCCATAGTGTCCAGGGATGTGTAGGTTAGGGTGGATTGGCCGTGCTAAATTGTCCCATAGTGTCCAGGGATGTGCAGGTTAGGGTGGATTGGCCATGCTAAATTGTCCCATAGTGCCCAGGGATGTGCAGGTTGGGGTGGGATTGGCCGTGCTAAATTGCCCCATAGTGCCCAGGGATGTACAGGTTAGGGTGGATTGGCCGTGCTAAATTGCCCCATAGTGCCCAGGGATGTGCAGGTTAGGGTGGATTGGCCGTGCTAAATTTTCTCATAGTGCCCAGGGATGTGCAGGTTAGGGTGGATTGGCCGTGCTAAATTGTCCCATAGTGCCCAGGGATGTGCAGGTTAGGGTGGATTGGCCGTGCTAAATTGTCCCATAGTGCCCAGGGATGTGCAGGTTAGGGTGGATTGGCCGTGCTAAATTGTCTCATAGTCTCCAGGGATGTGCAGGTTAGGGTGGATTGGCCGTGCTAAATTGTCTCATAGTCTCCAGGGATGTGCAGGTTAGGGTGGATTGGCCGTGCTAAATTGTCCAATAGTGTCCAGGGATGTGCAGGTTAGGGTGGATTGGCCGTGCTAAATTGTCCCATAGTATCCCAGGGATGTGTAGGTTAGGGTGGATTGGCCATGCTAAATTGTCCCATAGTGTCCCAGGGATGTGTAGGTTAGGGTGGATTGGCCGTGCTAAATTGTCCCATAGTGCCCAGGGATGTGCAGATTAGGGTGGATTGGCCATGCTAAATTGTCCCATAGTGTCCCAGGGATGTGTAGGTTAGGGTGGATTGGCCGTGCTAAATTGTCCCATAGTGCCCAGGGATGCGCAGATTAGGGTGGATTGGCCATGCTAAATTGCCCCATAGTGTCCAGGGATGTGCAGGTTAGGGTGGATTGGCCGTGCTAAATTGTCCCATAGTGTCCCAGGGATGTGCAGGTTGGGGTGGATTGGCCGTGCTAAATTGTCCCATAGTGTCCCAGGGCTGTGCAGGTTGGGGTGGATTGGCCGTGCTAAATTGTCCCATAGTGCCCAGGGATGTGCAGGTTAGGGTGGATTGGCCATGCTAAATTGTCCCATAGTGTCCAGGGATGTGCAGATTAGGGTGGATTGGCCATGCTAAATTGTCCCATAGTGCCCAGGGATGTACAGGTTAGGGTGGATTGGACTGTGCTAAATTGTCCCCTAGTGCCCAGAGATGTGCAGGTTAGGGTGGATTGGACTGTGCTAAATTGTCCCCTAGTGCCCAGAGATGTGCAGGTTAGGGTGGATTGGCCATGCTAAATTGTCCCCTCGTGCCCAGGGATGGGCAGGTTAGGGTGGATTGGCCATGCTAAATTGTCCCATAGTGTCCAGGGATGTGTAGGTTAGGGTGGATTGGCCGTGCTAAATTGTCCCATAGTGCCCAGGGATGTGCAGGTTAGGGTGGATTGGCTGTGCTAAATTGTCCCATAGTGTCCAGGGATGTGTAGGTTAGGGTGGATTGGCCGTGCTAAATTGTCCCATAGTGCCCAGGGATGTGCAGGTTAGGGTGGATTGGCTGTGCTAAATTGTCCCATAGTGTCCAGGGATGTGTAGGTTAGGGTGGATTGGCCGTGCTAAATTGTCCCATAGTGCCCAGGGATGTGCAGGTTAGGGTAGATTGGCCATGCTAAATTGTCCCATAGTGCCCCGGGATGTGCAGGTTAGGGTGGATTGGCCGTGCTAAATTGTCCCATAGTGCCCAGGGATGTGCAGGTTAGGGTGGATTGGCTGTGCTAAATTGTCCCATAGTGTCCAGGGATGTGTAGGTTAGGGTGGATTAGCCGTGCTAAATTGTCCCATAGTGCCCAGGGATGTGCAGGTTAGGGTGGATTGGCTGTGCTAAATTGTCCCATAGTGTCCAGGGATGTGTAGGTTAGGGTGGATTGGCCATGCTAAATTGTCCCATAGTGCCCAGGGATGTGCAGGTTAGGGTGGATTGGCCGTGCTAAATTGTCCCATAGTGCCCAGGGATGTGCAGGTTAGGGTAGATTGGCCGTGCTAAATTGTCCCATAGTGCCCAGGGATGTGCAGTTTAGGGTGGATTGGCCGTGCTAAATTGTCCCATAGTGCCCAGGGATGTGCAGGTTAGGGTAGATTGGCCGTGCTAAATTGTCCCATAGTGCCCAGGGATGTGCAGTTTAGGGTGGATTGGCCGTGCTAAATTGTCCCATAGTGTCCAGGGATGTGCAGGTTAGGGTGGATTGGCTGCGCTAAATTGTCCCATAGTGCCCAGGGACGTGCAGGTTAGGGTGGATTGGCCGTGCTAAATTGTCCCATAGTGCCCAGGGATGTGCAGGTTAGGGTGGGATTGGACTGTGCTAAATTGTCCCATAGTGCCCCGGGATGTGCAGGTTAGGGTGGATTGGCCATGCTAAATTGTCCCATAGTGCTCAGGGACGTGCAGGTTAGGGTGGATTGGCCATGCTAAATTGTCCCATAGTGCTCAGGGATGTGCAGGTTAAGGTGGATTGGCCGTGCTAAATTGTCCCATAGTGCCCAGGGATGTGCAGGTTAGGGTGGATTGGCCGTGCTAAATTGTCCCATAGTGTCCAGGGATGTGCAGGTTAGGGTGGATTGGCCGTGCTAAATTGTCCCATAGTGCCCAGGGATGTGCAGGTTAGGGTGGATTGGCCGTGCTAAATTGTCCCATAGTGCTCAGGGATGTGCAGGTTAAGGTGGATTGGCCGTGCTAAATTGTCCCATAGTGCCCAGGGATGTGTAGGTTAGGGTGGATTGGCCGTGCTAAATTTTCCATAGTTGTTAGTTGGAGGGAAATGGGTCTGGGCGGGTTACTCTTCGGAGGGTTGGTGTGGGCTGGTTGGACCAAGGGGCCTGTTTCCACACTGTAGGGGAATCTCATCTAATCAATTGACCTCAGCACCCCAGGTCTCAATGAAACAGAGGTCTCCCTTCTCGCTAATGTGTGCCCCTGCCCAGTGACCAGAGCACAGCAGGGGTGAATGACCCAACACTTAACCCCCCTCGTGACGCAAACTTCCAAGAATGGTGTACTTGAACCCCTCGGTCTCTCTGTTCTATAACACTGCCCAGAACCCTAGTCAAAGCTCAGAGCTCTGAGGACCACCATTGTCTGATTTGACCTTAACTGCTGTCTGAACACGCAGTTCAACGGGCAGTTAGGGACAGGTGGTGTCAATGGTCCTGTTACCAGGACTCCCATCACAGGAACAGGCCCTTCGGCCCACAATGTTGTGCCGAACATGACGGCAAATTAAGCTAGCCCCTTCCGCCCGGGTGCTACATGTCTGAGATGAGATGCCAGAGGATTTGCCCTGTTACAGGAAGGATATTATTAAACTGGAGAGGAGTCAGGAGAGATTTTCCAGGACGTTACTGGGAATGGAGGGTTTGGGTTACAAGGAGAGGCTGGATAGGCCGGGACTATTTTCACTGGAGCGTTGGAGGCCGAGGGGGTGACCTCGTCGCGGTTTATAAAACCATGAGGGGGCATGGATTAGGTGACTTGCAAGGGTCTTTTCCCCTTGGGTGGGTCTTCAAAATAGGGAGGGGAAAGTTTTAAAAAGGACGAGGGGCAACGTTTTTACACAGAGGGTGGTGCGTGTATGGAATGCTGGCAACGGGAACATGAATAGGTTAGGGTTTGAGGGGTATGGTCTAAATGCTGGCAACGGGACTGGATTGGGTTGGGGTATCTGGTTGGCATAGACTGAAGGGTCTGTTTCCATGCTGTACAGCTCTCTGACTCTAAGGGGTGGACATGACTCGAATTGAATTGATTGTCCCGTGTACCGAGGCACAGTGAAAAGCTTTGTCTTACGAGCAACACAGATCACAGAGTTAAGGAGCATCGAGAGTAAACAACAGGGAAACAGCAGCAACAGCAAAAACACAGGGACAGGCGAATGTTTGTGAGGCCATTCGGTATTCTAACAACAGTCGGGTAGAAACTGTTTGGAAACCGGCTGGTGTGTGTGTGTTCACGTTTCTGTACCTTCTCCCCGATGGTAGAGGTTGGAGAAAAACATTCCCAGGGTGGGAATGGGTCTTTGGGAACGCTGGGTGGCCTTCCCTTGACCCTGGTAGATGGATTCTGTAGATTGGGAGGTCGGCCTTTGTGATTGTTCCCCCACTCTCTGTCACCGTCTCCGATCTCGAGTGGGACAGATGCCGGGACCAGGTAGTGATACATCCAGACCGAACGTTCTCGACGGGGCACCTATAAAAGTGGGCGAGGGTATTCGCCGTCATGCCAAATTTCCTCAGCCGCCTGGGGAAGAAGAGATGTTGTTGGGCCTTTGTAACCCGACCATCCACGTGAAGAGTCCAAGAAAACTTGTTGTGGATGGCCACTCCCAGGAGCTTGACACTCTCCACTCGTTCCCCCTCTGTGCTGTTAATGTGTGTGGGGTGGGGGGGTGGGGGGGGGCATGAGTAACATCCCGCCAAAAGCCAATAATGAGTTCCTTGGTTTTGCCGGCATTGAGAGCGCGGTTGTTCTCAGTGCGCCATTTTTCCAGGTCTTCCATCTCCCATCTATAGTCTGTTTTGTCACCATCTGAGATTCCACCGACAATGGGGGTGTGATCAGCGAACCTGGAAATGGCATTAGTCTGGTATTTGGTGACACAGTCGTGGGTATACAGTGAGCACCCCTGATGATGTTGAAAAGACATTTGGATAAGGACATGGATTTGCAGGGATATGGGCCAGGAGCAGGCAGGTGGGGCTGGTTTCGTTGGGGATTAGGGTCAGCATGGACTGGTTGGGCCGAGGGGTCTGTTTTCACGCTGTACGGCCCTTTGGAAAGGATGAGGAGACCGAAGGGTCATCCTCAAACCGAGGACCGTGCCCGTTTGGAGAGTGCCAAACCTCGGAAGAAGGCGTGAGCAAAAATCGGAAGGGATGCCATTATCCAGTGGTAGTGCGGGATTGTTAAAGGGAGGGGGACAGAGCGGAATGGCTTATTGTCAACGGGCCTGAGATATCCTGACTGTCTTCGGACTACACCTGCATCCAAACTGCTTTTCAATTGGTTTGCCTAATGCAGAGACCGCCAATAGGATGTGGCGGTGCTGCAGGAGAACAGCATTGGGAATTAAGATGGAGGGATTCGGCTTCAGAACGTCACTCCCTTGAGGGAACGAGGGGCAGGAACTTGGTGCGGTTCTGGCTGAACGATCAGCTTCGTGCTGACAAGCAAAGGTTTCCTCGAATGAGCGCACAGCCCACCACCCGAGGGGTAACAAACTCAGGAATACAGTCAGCAGAAGGAGCCGTGAGGTAAACACAGCAAATTCAAGAAAAGTGTGAGGTTTTAATTGCTGTCCACGGAAGAGAGGCTTCGACTTCAGAAACAGCTCAAAGACAAAAGAAACTTCTCAGGATTCGAACACCACGCACTGTCCACTCCAAGACCACACACTGTCCGCACCAACACCACACGCTGTCCACACCAACACCACACACTGTCCCCACCAACACCACACACTGTCCACACCAACACCACACAGTGTCCACTCCAACACCACACACTGTCCACACCAACACCACACACTGTCCACACCAACACCACACACTGTCCACTCCAACACCACGCACTGTCCACACCAACACCACACACTGTCCACACCAACACCACACACTGTCCACACCAACACCACACACTGTCCACTCCAACACCACGCACTGTCCACTCCAACACCACGCACTGTCCACTCCAACACCACACACTGTCCGCACCAACACCACACACTGTCCACACCAACACCACACACTGTCCACACCAACACCACACACTGTCCACTCCAACACCACACACTGTCCACTCCAACACCACACACTGTCCACACCAACACCACACACTGTCCGCACCAACACCACACACTGTCCACTCCAACACCACACACTGACCACACCAACACCAGATACTGTCCACACCAACACCACACACTGTCCACTCCAACACCACACACTGTCCACACCAACACCACACACTGTCCACTCCAACACCACACACTGTCCACACCAACACCACACACTGTCCACTCCAACACCACACACGGACCACACCAACACCAGATACTGTCCACACCAACACCACACACTGTCCACTCCAACACCACACATTGTCCACACCAACACCACACACTGTCCACTCCAACACCACACACTGTCCACACCAACACCACACACTGTCCACTCCAACACCGCACACTGTCCACACCAACACCGCACACTGTCCACACTAACACCACACACTGTCCACACCAACACCACACACTGTCCACACCAACACCACACACTGTCCACACTAACACCACACACTGTCCACTCCAACACCGCACACTGTCCACACCAACACCGCACACTGTCCACACTAACACCGCACACTGTCCACACTAACACCACACACTGTCCACTCCAACACCATATACTGTCCACACCAACACCAGACACTGTCCACACCAACACCACACACTGTCCACACCAACACCACACACTGTCCACACCAACACCAGACACTGTCCACACCAACACCACACACTGTCCACTCCAACACCATATACTGTCCACACCAACACCAGACACTGTCCACACCAACACCACACACTGTCCACACCAACACCACACACTGTCCACACCAACACCACACACTGTCCACACCAACAGCAGACACTGTCCACACCAACACCACACACTGTCCACACCAACACCACACACTGTCCACACCAACGCCACACACTGTCCGCACCAACACCGCATACTGTCCACACCAACACCACACACTGTCCACTCCAACACCACACACTGTCCACACCAACACCACACACTGTCCACTCCAACACCACACACTGTCCACACCAACACCACACACTGTCCACACCAACACCACACACTGTCCGCACCAACACCAGACACTGTCCACTCCAACACCACACACTGTCCACTCCAACACCACACACTGTCCACACCAACACCACACACTGTCCACTCCAACACCACACACTGTCCACACCAACACCACACACTGTCCGCACCAACACCACACACTGTCCGCACCAACACCACACACTGTCCACACCAACACCAGACACTGTCCACACCAACACCACACACTGTCCACTCCAACACCACACACTGTCCACACCAACACCACACAGTGTCCACATCAACACCACACACTGTCCACACCAACACCACACACTGTCCACACCAACACCACACACTGTCCACACCAACACCACACACTGTCCACTCGAACACCACACACTGTCCACACCAACACCACACACTGTCCACACCAACACCACGCACTGTCCACTCCAACACCACACACTGTCCACACCAACACCACACACTGTCCACACCAACACCACACACTGTCCACTCCAACACCACACACTGTCCACACCAACACCACACACTGTCCACACCAACACCACACACTGTCCACTGCAATACCACACACTGTCCACTCCAACACCACACACTGTCCACACCAACACCACACACTGTACACACCAACACCACACACTGTCCACACCAACACCACACACTGTCCACATCAACACCACACACTGTCCACACCAACACCACACACTGTCCACACCAACACAGACACTGTCCACACCAACACCACACAGTGTCCACACCAACACCGGACACTGTCCACACCAACACCACACACTGTCCACACCAACACCACACACTGTACACACCAACACCACACACTGTCCACACCAACACCAGACACTGTCCACACCAACACCACACACTGTCCACACCAACACCACACACTGTCCACACCAACACCACATATTGTCCGCACCAAGACCAGACACTGTCCACACCAACCCCACACACTGTCCACACCAACACAGACACTGTCCACACCAACACCACACAGTGTCCACATCAACACCACACACTGTCCACACCAACACCGCACACTGTCCACTCCAACACCACACACTGTCCACTCCAACACCACACACTGTCCACACCAACACCACACACTGTCCACACCAACACCACACACTGTCCACACAAACACCACACACTGTCCGCACCAACACCACACACTGTCCACACCAACACCACACACTGTCCACACCAACACCACATATTGTCCGCACCAAGACCACACACTGTCCACTCCAACACCACACACTGTCCACACCAACACCACACACTGTCCACTCCAACACCACACACTGTCCGCACCAACACCACACACTGTCCACACCAACACCACACACTGTCCACACCAACACCACACACTGTCCACTCCAACACCACACACTGTCCACACCAACACCACACACTGTCCGCACCAACACCACACACTGTCCACACCAACACCACACACTGTCCACTCCAACACCACACACTGTCCACACCAACACCACACACTGTCCACACCAACACCACACACTGTCCACATCAACACCACAGACTGTCCAGTCCAACACCACACACTGTCCGCACCAACACAGACACTGTCCACACCAACACCACACACTGTCCGCACCAACACCAAACACTGTCCACTCCAACACCACACACTGTCCACACCAACACCAAACACTGTCTGCACCAACACCACACACTATGCACACCAACACCGGACACTGTCCGCACCAACACCACACACTGTCCACACTAACACCACACACTGTCCACACCAACACCACACACTGTCCACTCCAACACCGCACACTGTCCACACCAAACACCGCACACTGTCCACACTAACACCACACACTGTCCACACCAACACCACACACTGTCCACACCAACACCACACACTGTCCACACTAACACCACACACTGTCCACTCCAACACCGCACACTGTCCACACCAACACCGCACACTGTCCACACTAACACCACACACTGTCCACACCAACACCACACACTGTCCACACCAACACCACACACTGTCCACACCAACACCACACACTGTCCACTCCAACACCACACACTGTCCACACCAACACCACACACTGTCTACTCCAACACCACACACTGTCCACACCAACACCACACACTGTCAACTCCAACACCACACACTGTCCACACCAACACCACACACTGTCCACACCAACACCACACACTGTCCACATGAATACCACACACTGTCCACACCAGCACCACACACTGTCCACACCAACACCACACACTGTCGACTCCAACACCACACACTGTCCGCACCAACACCACACACTGTCCACATCAACACCACACACTATCCACACCAACACCACACACTGTCCACACCAGCACCACACACTGTCCACACCAACACCACACACTGTCCACTCCAACACCACACACTGTCCACACCAACACCACACACTGTCCACACCAACACCACAGACTGTCCAGTCCAACACCACACACTGTCCGCACCAACACAGACACTGTCCACACCAACACCACACACTGTCCGCACCAACACCAAACACTGTCCACTCCAACACCACACACTGTCCACACCAACACCAAACATTGTCTGCACCAACACCACACACTATGCACACCAACACCGGACACTGTCCGCACCAACACCACACACTGTCCACACTAACACCACACACTGTCCACACCAACACCACACACTGTCCACTCCAACACCGCACACTGTCCACACCAAACACCGCACACTGTCCACACTAACACCACACACTGTCCACACCAACACCACACACTGTCCACACCAACACCACACACTGTCCACACTAACACCACACACTGTCCACTCCAACACCGCACACTGTCCACACCAACACCGCACACTGTCCACACTAACACCACACACTGTCCACACCAACACCACACACTGTCCACACCAACACCACACACTGTCCAAACCAACACCACACACTGTCCACTCCAACACCACACACTGTCCACACCAACACCACACACTGTCTACTCCAACACCACACACTGTCCACACCAACACCACACACTGTCAACTCCAACACCACACACTGTCCACACCAACACCACACACTGTCCACACCAACACCACACACTGTCCACATGAATACCACACACTGTCCACACCAGCACCACACACTGTCCACACCAACACCACACACTGTCGACTCCAACACCACACACTGTCCGCACCAACACCACACACTGTCCACATCAACACCACACACTATCCACACCAACACCACACACTGTCCACACCAGCACCACACACTGTCCACACCAACACCACACACTGTCCACTCCAACACCACACACTGTCCACACCAACACCACACACTGTCCACACCAACACCACACACTGTCCACTCCAACACCACACACTGTCCACATCAACACCACACACTGTCCACATCAACACCACACACTGTCCACACCAACACCACACACTGTCCACTCCAACACCACACACTGTCCACATCAACACCACACACTGTCCACACCAACACCACACACTGTCCACACCAACAACACACTGTCCACTCCAACACCACACATTGTCCACACTAACACCACACACTCTCCACACCAACACCACACACTGTCCACACCAACACCACACACTGTCCACTCCAACACCACACACTGTCCACACCAACACCACACACTGTCCACTCCAACACCACACACTGTCCACATCAACACCACACACTGTCCACACCAACACCACACACTGTCCACACCAACACCACACACTGTCCACTCGAACACCACACACTGTCCACACCAACACCACACACTGTCCACACCAACACCACGCACTGTCCACTCCAACACCACACACTGTCCACACCAACACCACACACTGTCCACACCAACACCACACACTGTCCACTCCAACACCACACACTGTCCACACCAACACCACACACTGTCCACACCAACACCACACACTGTCCACATCAACACCACACACTGTCCACACCAACACCACACACTGTCCACTGCAATACCACACACTGTCCACTCCAACACCACACACTGTCCACACCAACACCACACACTGTCCACACCAACACCACACACTGTCCACATCAACACCACACACTGTCCACACCAACACCACACACTGTCCACATCAACACCACACACTGTCCACACCAACACAGACACTGTCCACACCAACACCACACAGTGTCCACACCAACACCGGACACTGTCCACACCAACACCACACACTGTCCACACCAACACTACACACTGTACACACCAACACCACACACTGTCCACACCAACACCAGACACTGTCCACACCAACACCACACACTGTCCACACCAACACCACATATTGTCCGCACCAAGACCAGACACTGTCCACACCAACACCACACACTGTCCACACCAACACAGACACTGTCCACACCAACACCACACAGTGTCCACATCAACACCACACACTGTCCACACCAACACCGCACACTGTCCACTCCAACACCACACACTGTCCACTCCAACACCACACACTGTCCACACCAACACCACACACTGTCCACACCAACACCACACACTGTCCACACCAACACCACACACTGTCCACACCAACACCACACACTGTCCACACCAACACCACATATTGTCCGCACCAAGACCACACACTGTCCACTCCAACACCACACACTGTCCACACCAACACCACACACTGTCCACTCCAACACCACACACTGTCCGCACCAACACCACACACTGTCCACACCAACACCACACACTGTCCACACCAACACAACACACTGTCCACTCCAACACCACACACTGTCCACACCAACACCACACACTGTCCGCACCAACACCACACACTGTCCACTCCAACACCACACACTGTCCACACCAACACCACACACTGTCCACACCAACACCACACACTGTCCACATCAACACCACAGACTGTCCACTCCAACACCACACACTGTCTGCACCAACACAGACACTGTCCACACCAACACCACACACTGTCCGCACCAACACCACACACTGTCCACACCAACACCACACACTGTCCACTCCAACACCACACACTGTCCACTCCAACACCACACACTGTCCACACCAACACCACACACTGTCCACACCAACACCACACACTGTCCACACCAACACCACACACTGTCCGCACCAACACCACACACTGTCCGCACCAACACCACACACTGTCCACACCAACACCACACACTGTCCACTCCAACACCACACACTGTCCACACCAACACCACACACTGTCCACTCCAACACCACACACTGTCCACACCAACACCACACATTGTCCACACCAACACCCCACGCTATCCACGCCAACACCACACACTGTCCACTCCAACACCACACACTGTCCACTCCAACACCAGACACTGTCCACACCAACACCACACACTGTCCACTCCAACACCACACACTATCCACTCCAACACCACACACTGTCCACTCCAACACCACACACTGTCCAATCCAACACCACACATTTTTCCACACCAACACCACACACTGTCCACTCCAACACCACACACTGTCCACTCCAACACCACACACTGTCTACACCAACACCACACACTGTCCACACCAACACCACACACTGTCCACACCAACACCACACACTGTCCACACCAACACCACACACTGTCCGCACCAACACCACACACTGTCAGCACCAACACCACACACTGTCCACACCAACACCACACACTGTCCACACCAACACCACACACTGTCCACTCCAACACCACACACTGTCCACACCAACACCACACACTGTCCACTCCAACACCACACACTGTCCGCACCAACACCACACACTGTCTACACCAACACCACACACTGTCCACACCAACACCACACACTGTCCACACCAACACCACACACTGTCCACACCAACACCACACACTGTCCACTCCAACACTAGACACTGTCCACACCAACACCAGACACTGTCCACACCAACACCGCACACTGTCCACTCCAACACCACACACTGTCCACACCAACACCACACACTGTCCACTCCAACACCACACACTGTCCACTCCAACACCACACACTGTCCACACCAACACCACACACTGTCCACTCCAACACTAGACACTGTCCACACCAACACCAGACACTGTCCACACCAACACCACGCACTGTCCACACCAACACCGCACACTGTCCACTCCAACACCACACACTGTCCACACCAACACCACACACTGTCCACTCCAACACCACACACTGTCCACACCAACACCACACACTGTCCACTCCAACACCACACACTGTCCACTCCAACACCACACACTGTCCACACCAACACCACACACTGTCCACTCCAACACTAGACACTGTCCACACCAACACCAGACACTGTCCACACCAACACCACGCACTGTCCACACCAACACCAGACACTGTCCACACCAACACCAAACACTGTCCACACCAACACCACACACTGTCCACACCAACACCAGACACTGTCCACACCAACACCAAACACTGTCCACTCCAACACCACACACTGTCCACACCAACACCAAACACTGTCTGCACCAACACCACACACTATGCACACCAACACCGGACACTGTCCGCACCAACACCACACACTGTCCACACTAACACCACACACTGTCCACACCAACACCACACACTGTCCACTCCAACACCGCACACTGTCCACACCAACACCGCACAATGTCCACACTAACACCACACACTGTCCACACCAACACCACACACTGTCCACACCAACACCACACACTGTCCACACTAACACCACACACTGTCCACTCCAACACCGCACACTGTCCACACCAACACCGCACACTGTCCACACTAACACCGCACACTGTCCACACTAACACCACACACTGTCCACTCCAACACCATATACTGTCCACACCAACACCAGACACTGTCCACTCCAACACCACACACTGTCCACACCAACACCACACACTGTCCACACTAACACCACACACTGTCCACTCCAACACCGCATACTGTCCACACCAACACCACACACTGTCCACACCAACACCAGACACTGTCCACACCAACACCACACACTGTCCACTCCAACACCATATACTGTCCACACCAACACCAGACACTGTCCACACCAACACCACACACTGTCCACACCAACACCACACACTGTCCACACCAACACCACACACTGTCCACACCAACAGCAGACACTGTCCACACCAACACCACACACTGTCCACACCAACACCACACACTGTCCACACCAACGCCACACACTGTCCGCACCAACACCGCATACTGTCCACACCAACACCACACACTGTCCACTCCAACACCACACACTGTCCACACCAACACCACACACTGTCCACTCCAACACCACACACTGTCCACACCAACACCACACACTGTCCACACCAACACCACACACTGTCCACACCAACACCACACACTGTCCGCACCAACACCAGACACTGTCCACTCCAACACCACACACTGTCCACTCCAACACCACACACTGTCCACACCAACACCACACACTGTCCACTCCAACACCACACACTGTCCACACCAACACCACACACTGTCCGCACCAACACCACACACTGTCCGCACCAACACCAGACACTGTCCACACCAACACCAGACACTGTCCACACCAACACCACACACTGTCCACTCCAACACCACACACTGTCCACACCAACACCACACAGTGTCCACATCAACACCAGACACTGTCCACACCAACACCACAAACTCTACACACCAACACCACACACTGTCCACACCAACACCACACACTGTCCACACCAACACCACACACTGTCCACTCGAACACCACACACTGTCCACACCAACACCACACACTGTCCACTCCAACACCACACACTGTCCGTACCAACACCACACACTGTCCGCACCAACACCATACACTGTCCGCACCAACACCAGACGCTGTCCACACCAACACCAGACACTGTCCACAGCAACACCACACACTGTCCGCACCAAGACCACACACTGTCCACACCAACACCACACACTGTCCACACCAACACCACACACTGTCCACACCAACACCACACACTGTCCACACCAACACCACACACTGTCCACTCCAACACCACACACTGTCCACACCAACACCACACACTGTCCGCACCAACACCACACACTGTCCGCACCAAGACCACACACTGCCCACACCAACACCACACACTGTCCACACCAACACCACACACTGTCCGCACCAACACCACACACTGTCCGCACCAACACCACACACTGTCCACACCAACACCACACACTGTCCACATCATCACCACACACTGTCCACTCCAACACCACACACTGTCCACACCAACACCACACACTGTCCACATCAACACCACACACTGTCCACACCAACACCAGACACTGTCCACACCAACACCACACACTGTCCACATCAACACCACACACTGTCCACTCCAACACCACACACTGTCCACACCAACACCACACACTGTCCACATCAATACCACACACTGTCCACACCAGCACCACACACTGTCCACACCAACACCACACACTGTCCACTCCAACACCACACACTGTCCGCACCAACACCACACACTGTCCACATCAACACCACACACTGTCCACATCAACACCACACACTGTCCACTCCAACACCACACACTGTCCACACCAACACCACACACTGTCCACACCAACACCACACACAGTCCACACCAACACCACACACTGTCCACTCCAACACCACACACTGTCCACACCAACACCACACACTGTCTACTCCAACACCACACACTGTCCACACCAACACCACACACTGTCCACTCCAACACCACACACTGTCCACACCAACACCACACACTGTCCACACCAACACCACACACTGTCCACACCAACACCACACACTGTCCACACCAGCACCACACACTGTCCACACCAACACCACACACTGTCGACTCCAACACCACACACTGTCCGCACCAACACCACACACTGTCCACATCAACACCACACACTGTCCACACCAACACCACACACTGTCCACACCAGCACCACACACTGTCCACACCAACACCACACACTGTCCACTCCAACACCACACACTGTCCGCACCAACACCACACACTGTCCACATCAACACCACACACTGTCCACACCAACACCACACACTGTCCACACCAACACCACACACTGTCCACATCAACACCACACACTGTCCACACCAACACCACACACTGTCCACACCAACACCACACACTGTCCACTCCAACACCACACACTGTCCACATCAACACCACACACTGTCCACACCAACACCACACACTGTCCACTCCAACACCACACACTGTCCACATCAACACCACACACTGTCCACACCAACACCACACACTGTCCACACCAACAACACACTGTCCACTCCAACACCACACATTGTCCACACTAACACCACACACTCTCCACACCAACACCACACACTGTCCACACCAACACCACACACTGTCCACTCCAACACCACACACTGTCCACACCAACACCACACACTGTCCACTCCAACACCACACACTGTCCACATCAACACCACACACTGTCCACACCAACACCACACACTGTCCACACCAACACCACACACTGTCCACACCAACACCACACACTGTCCACTCGAACACCACACACTGTCCACACCAACACCACACACTGTCCACACCAACACCACGCACTGTCCACTCCAACACCACACACTGTCCACACCAACACCACACACTGTCCACTCCAACACTAGACACTGTCCACACCAACACCAGACACTGTCCACACCAACACCACGCACTGTCCACACCAACACCGCACACTGTCCACTCCAACACCACACACTGTCCACACCAACACCACACACTGTCCACTCCAACACCACACACTGTCCACACCAACACCACACACTGTCCACTCCAACACCACACACTGTCCACTCCAACACCACACACTGTCCACACCAACACCACACACTGTCCACTCCAACACTAGACACTGTCCACACCAACACCAGACACTGTCCACACCAACACCACGCACTGTCCACACCAACACCAGACACTGTCCACACCAACACCAAACACTGTCCACACCAACACCACACACTGTCCACACCAACACCAGACACTGTCCACACCAACACCAAACACTGTCCACTCCAACACCACACACTGTCCACACCAACACCAAACACTGTCTGCACCAACACCACACACTATGCACACCAACACCGGACACTGTCCGCACCAACACCACACACTGTCCACACTAACACCACAGACTGTCCACACCAACACCACACACTGTCCACTCCAACACCGCACACTGTCCACACCAACACCGCACACTGTCCACACTAACACCACACACTGTCCACACCAACACCACACACTGTCCACACCAACACCACACACTGTCCACACTAACACCACACACTGTCCACTCCAACACCGCACACTGTCCACACCAACACCGCACACTGTCCACACTAACACCGCACACTGTCCACACTAACACCACACACTGTCCACTCCAACACCATATACTGTCCACACCAACACCAGACACTGTCCACACCAACACCACACACTGTCCACACCAACACCACACACTGTCCACACCAACACCACACACTGTCCACACTAACACCACACACTGTCCACTCCAACACCGCATACTGTCCACACCAACACCACACACTGTCCACACCAACACCAGACACTGTCCACACCAACACCACACACTGTCCACTCCAACACCATATACTGTCCACACCAACACCAGACACTGTCCACACCAACACCACACACTGTCCACACCAACACCACACACTGTCCACACCAACAGCAGACACTGTCCACACCAACACCACACACTGTCCACACCAACACCACACACTGTCCACACCAACGCCACACACTGTCCGCACCAACACCGCATACTGTCCACACCAACACCACACACTGTCCACTCCAACACCACACACTGTCCACACCAACACCACACACTGTCCACTCCAACACCACACACTGTCCACACCAACACCACACACTGTCCACACCAACACCACACACTGTCCACACCAACACCACACACTGTCCGCACCAACACCAGACACTGTCCACTCCAACACCACACACTGTCCACTCCAACACCACACACTGTCCACACCAACACCACACACTGTCCACTCCAACACCACACACTGTCCACACCAACACCACACACTGTCCGCACCAACACCACACACTGTCCGCACCAACACCAGACACTGTCCACACCAACACCAGACACTGTCCACACCAACACCACACACTGTCCACTCCAACACCACACACTGTCCACACCAACACCACACAGTGTCCACATCAACACCAGACACTGTCCACACCAACACCACAAACTCTACACACCAACACCACACACTGTCCACACCAACACCACACACTGTCCACACCAACACCACACACTGTCCACTCGAACACCACACACTGTCCACACCAACACCACACACTGTCCACTCCAACACCACACACTGTCCGTACCAACACCACACACTGTCCGCACCAACACCATACACTGTCCGCACCAACACCAGACGCTGTCCACACCAACACCAGACACTGTCCACAGCAACACCACACACTGTCCGCACCAAGACCACACACTGTCCACACCAACACCACACACTGTCCACACCAACACCACACACTGTCCACACCAACACCACACACTGTCCACTCCAACACCACACACTGTCCACACCAACACCACACACTGTCCGCACCAAGACCACACACTGTCCACACCAACACCACACACTGTCCACACCAACACCACACACTGTCCGCACCAACACCACACAGTGTCCGCACCAACACCAGACACTGTCCACACCAACACCACACACTGTCCACATCAACACCACACACTGTCCACTCCAACACCACACACTGTCCACACCAACACCACACACTGTCCACATCAACACCACACACTGTCCACACCAACACCAGACACTGTCCACACCAACACCACACACTGTCCACATCAACACCACACACTGTCCACTCCAACACCACACACTGTCCACACCAACACCACACACTGTCCACATCAATACCACACACTGTCCACACCAGCACCACACACTGTCCACACCAACACCACACACTGTCCACTCCAACACCACACACTGTCCGCACCAACACCACACACTGTCCACATCAACACCACACACTGTCCACATCAACACCACACACTGTCCACTCCAACACCACACACTGTCCACACCAACACCACACACTGTCCACACCAACACCACACACTGTCCACACCAACACCACACACAGTCCACACCAACACCACACACTGTCCACTCCAACACCACACACTGTCCACACCAACACCACACACTGTCTACTCCAACACCACACACTGTCCACACCAACACCACACACTGTCCACTCCAACACCACACACTGTCCACACCAACACCACACACTGTCCACACCAACACCACACACTGTCCACATCAATACCACACACTGTCCACACCAGCACCACACACTGTCCACACCAACACCACACACTGTCGACTCCAACACCACACACTGTCCGCACTAACACCACACACTGTCCACATCAACACCACACACTGTCCACACCAACACCACACACTGTCCACACCAGCACCACACACTGTCCACACCAACACCACACACTGTCCACTCCAACACCACACACTGTCCGCACCAACACCACACACTGTCCACATCAACACCACACACTGTCCACACCAACACCACACACTGTCCACACCAACACCACACACTGTCCACATCAACACCACACACTGTCCACACCAACACCACACACTGTCCACACCAACACCACACACTGTCCACTCCAACACCACACACTGTCCACATCAACACCACACACTGTCCACACCAACACCACACACTGTCCACTCCAACACCACACACTGTCCACATCAACACCACACACTGTCCACACCAACACCACACACTGTCCACACCAACAACACACTGTCCACTCCAACACCACACATTGTCCACACTAACACCACACACTCTCCACACCAACACCACACACTGTCCACACCAACACCACACACTGTCCACTCCAACACCACACACTGTCCACACCAACACCACACACTGTCCACTCCAACACCACACACTGTCCACATCAACACCACACACTGTCCACACCAACACCACACACTGTCCACACCAACACCACACACTGTCCACACCAACACCACACACTGTCCACTCGAACACCACACACTGTCCACACCAACACCACACACTGTCCACACCAACACCACGCACTGTCCACTCCAACACCACACACTGTCCACACCAACACCACACACTGTCCACACCAACACCACACACTGTCCACACCAACACCACACACTGTCCACATCAACACCACACACTGTCCACACCAACACCACACACTGTCCACTGCAATACCACACACTGTCCACTCCAACACCACACACTGTCCACACCAACACCACACACTGTACACACCAACACCACACACTGTCCACACCAACACCACACACTGTCCACATCAACACCACACACTGTCCACACCAACACCACACACTGTCCACACCAACACCACACACTGTCCACACCAACACAGACACTGTCCACACCAACACCACACAGTGTCCACACCAACACCGGACACTGTCCACACCAACACCACACACTGTCCACACCAACACCACACACTGTACACACCAACACCACACACTGTCCACACCAACACCAGACACTGTCCACACCAACACCACACACTGTCCACACCAACACCACACACTGTCCACACCAACACCACATATTGTCCGCACCAAGACCAGACACTGTCCACACCAACACCACACACTGTCCACACCAACACAGACACTGTCCACACCAACACCAGACACTGTCCACACCAACACCAAACACTGTCCACACCAACACCACACACTGTCCACACCAACACCAGACACTGTCCACACCAACACCAAACACTGTCCACTCCAACACCACACACTGTCCACACCAACACCAAACACTGTCTGCACCAACACCACACACTATGCACACCAACACCGGACACTGTCCGCACCAACACCACACACTGTCCACACTAACACCACACACTGTCCACACCAACACCACACACTGTCCACTCCAACACCGCACACTGTCCACACCAACACCGCACAATGTCCACACTAACACCACACACTGTCCACACCAACACCACACACTGTCCACACTAACACCACACACTGTCCACTCCAACACCGCACACTGTCCACACCAACACCGCACACTGTCCACACTAACACCGCACACTGTCCACACTAACACCACACACTGTCCACTCCAACACCATATACTGTCCACACCAACACCAGACACTGTCCACACCAACACCACACACTGTCCACACCAACACCACACACTGTCCACACTAACACCACACACTGTCCACTCCAACACCGCATACTGTCCACACCAACACCACACACTGTCCACACCAACACCAGACACTGTCCACACCAACACCACACACTGTCCACTCCAACACCATATACTGTCCACACCAACACCAGACACTGTCCACACCAACACCACACACTGTCCACACCAACACCACACACTGTCCACACCAACACCACACACTGTCCACACCAACAGCAGACACTGTCCACACCAACACCACACACTGTCCACACCAACACCACACACTGTCCACACCAACGCCACACACTGTCCGCACCAACACCGCATACTGTCCACACCAACACCACACACTGTCCACTCCAACACCACACACTGTCCACACCAACACCACACACTGTCCACTCCAACACCACACACTGTCCACACCAACACCACACACTGTCCACACCAACACCACACACTGTCCACACCAACACCACACACTGTCCGCACCAACACCAGACACTGTCCACTCCAACACCACACACTGTCCACTCCAACACCACACACTGTCCACACCAACACCACACACTGTCCACTCCAACACCACACACTGTCCACACCAACACCACACACTGTCCGCACCAACACCACACACTGTCCGCACCAACACCAGACACTGTCCACACCAACACCAGACACTGTCCACACCAACACCACACACTGTCCACTCCAACACCACACACTGTCCACACCAACACCACACAGTGTCCACATCAACACCAGACACTGTCCACACCAACACCACAAACTCTACACACCAACACCACACACTGTCCACACCAACACCACACACTGTCCACACCAACACCACACACTGTCCACTCGAACACCACACACTGTCCACACCAACACCACACACTGTCCACTCCAACACCACACACTGTCCGTACCAACACCACACACTGTCCGCACCAACACCATACACTGTCCGCACCAACACCAGACGCTGTCCACACCAACACCAGACACTGTCCACAGCAACACCACACACTGTCCGCACCAAGACCACACACTGTCCACACCAACACCACACACTGTCCACACCAACACCACACACTGTCCACACCAACACCACACACTGTCCACACCAACACCACACACTGTCCACTCCAACACCACACACTGTCCACACCAACACCACACACTGTCCGCACCAACACCACACACTGTCCGCACCAAGACCACACACTGCCCACACCAACACCACACACTGTCCACACCAACACCACACACTGTCCGCACCAACACCACACACTGTCCGCACCAACACCACACACTGTCCACACCAACACCACACACTGTCCACATCATCACCACACACTGTCCACTCCAACACCACACACTGTCCACACCAACACCACACACTGTCCACATCAACACCACACACTGTCCACACCAACACCAGACACTGTCCACACCAACACCACACACTGTCCACATCAACACCACACACTGTCCACTCCAACACCACACACTGTCCACACCAACACCACACACTGTCCACATCAATACCACACACTGTCCACACCAGCACCACACACTGTCCACACCAACACCACACACTGTCCACTCCAACACCACACACTGTCCGCACCAACACCACACACTGTCCACATCAACACCACACACTGTCCACATCAACACCACACACTGTCCACTCCAACACCACACACTGTCCACACCAACACCACACACTGTCCACACCAACACCACACACAGTCCACACCAACACCACACACTGTCCACTCCAACACCACACACTGTCCACACCAACACCACACACTGTCTACTCCAACACCACACACTGTCCACACCAACACCACACACTGTCCACTCCAACACCACACACTGTCCACACCAACACCACACACTGTCCACACCAACACCACACACTGTCCACATCAATACCACACACTGTCCACACCAGCACCACACACTGTCCACACCAACACCACACACTGTCGACTCCAACACCACACACTGTCCGCACCAACACCACACACTGTCCACATCAACACCACACACTGTCCACACCAACACCACACACTGTCCACACCAGCACCACACACTGTCCACACCAACACCACACACTGTCCACTCCAACACCACACACTGTCCGCACCAACACCACACACTGTCCACATCAACACCACACACTGTCCACACCAACACCACACACTGTCCACACCAACACCACACACTGTCCACATCAACACCACACACTGTCCACACCAACACCACACACTGTCCACACCAACACCACACACTGTCCACTCCAACACCACACACTGTCCACATCAACACCACACACTGTCCACACCAACACCACACACTGTCCACTCCAACACCACACACTGTCCACATCAACACCACACACTGTCCACACCAACACCACACACTGTCCACACCAACAACACACTGTCCACTCCAACACCACACATTGTCCACACTAACACCACACACTCTCCACACCAACACCACACACTGTCCACACCAACACCACACACTGTCCACTCCAACACCACACACTGTCCACACCAACACCACACACTGTCCACTCCAACACCACACACTGTCCACATCAACACCACACACTGTCCACACCAACACCACACACTGTCCACACCAACACCACACACTGTCCACACCAACACCACACACTGTCCACTCGAACACCACACACTGTCCACACCAACACCACACACTGTCCACACCAACACCACGCACTGTCCACTCCAACACCACACACTGTCCACACCAACACCACACACTGTCCACTCCAACACTAGACACTGTCCACACCAACACCAGACACTGTCCACACCAACACCACGCACTGTCCACACCAACACCGCACACTGTCCACTCCAACACCACACACTGTCCACACCAACACCACACACTGTCCACTCCAACACCACACACTGTCCACACCAACACCACACACTGTCCACTCCAACACCACACACTGTCCACTCCAACACCACACACTGTCCACACCAACACCACACACTGTCCACTCCAACACTAGACACTGTCCACACCAACACCAGACACTGTCCACACCAACACCACGCACTGTCCACACCAACACCAGACACTGTCCACACCAACACCAAACACTGTCCACACCAACACCAAACACTGTCCACTCCAACACCACACACTGTCCACACCAACACCAAACACTGTCTGCACCAACACCACACACTATGCACACCAACACCGGACACTGTCCGCACCAACACCACACACTGTCCACACTAACACCACAGACTGTCCACACCAACACCACACACTGTCCACTCCAACACCGCACACTGTCCACACCAACACCGCACACTGTCCACACTAACACCACACACTGTCCACACCAACACCACACACTGTCCACACCAACACCACACACTGTCCACACTAACACCACACACTGTCCACTCCAACACCGCACACTGTCCACACCAACACCGCACACTGTCCACACTAACACCGCACACTGTCCACACTAACACCACACACTGTCCACTCCAACACCATATACTGTCCACACCAACACCAGACACTGTCCACACCAACACCACACACTGTCCACACCAACACCACACACTGTCCACACCAACACCACACACTGTCCACACTAACACCACACACTGTCCACTCCAACACCGCATACTGTCCACACCAACACCACACACTGTCCACACCAACACCAGACACTGTCCACACCAACACCACACACTGTCCACTCCAACACCATATACTGTCCACACCAACACCAGACACTGTCCACACCAACACCACACACTGTCCACACCAACACCACACACTGTCCACACCAACAGCAGACACTGTCCACACCAACACCACACACTGTCCACACCAACACCACACACTGTCCACACCAACGCCACACACTGTCCGCACCAACACCGCATACTGTCCACACCAACACCACACACTGTCCACTCCAACACCACACACTGTCCACACCAACACCACACACTGTCCACTCCAACACCACACACTGTCCACACCAACACCACACACTGTCCACACCAACACCACACACTGTCCACACCAACACCACACACTGTCCGCACCAACACCAGACACTGTCCACTCCAACACCACACACTGTCCACTCCAACACCACACACTGTCCACTCCAACACCACACACTGTCCACACCAACACCACACACTGTCCGCACCAACACCACACACTGTCCGCACCAACACCAGACACTGTCCACACCAACACCAGACACTGTCCACACCAACACCACACACTGTCCACTCCAACACCACACACTGTCCACACCAACACCACACAGTGTCCACATCAACACCAGACACTGTCCACACCAACACCACAAACTCTACACACCAACACCACACACTGTCCACACCAACACCACACACTGTCCACACCAACACCACACACTGTCCACTCGAACACCACACACTGTCCACACCAACACCACACACTGTCCACTCCAACACCACACACTGTCCGTACCAACACCACACACTGTCCGCACCAACACCATACACTGTCCGCACCAACACCAGACGCTGTCCACACCAACACCAGACACTGTCCACAGCAACACCACACACTGTCCGCACCAAGACCACACACTGTCCACACCAACACCACACACTGTCCACACCAACACCACACACTGTCCACACCAACACCACACACTGTCCACTCCAACACCACACACTGTCCACACCAACACCACACACTGTCCGCACCAAGACCACACACTGTCCACACCAACACCACACACTGTCCACACCAACACCACACACTGTCCGCACCAACACCACACAGTGTCCGCACCAACACCAGACACTGTCCACACCAACACCACACACTGTCCACATCAACACCACACACTGTCCACTCCAACACCACACACTGTCCACACCAACACCACACACTGTCCACATCAACACCACACACTGTCCACACCAACACCAGACACTGTCCACACCAACACCACACACTGTCCACATCAACACCACACACTGTCCACTCCAACACCACACACTGTCCACACCAACACCACACACTGTCCACATCAATACCACACACTGTCCACACCAACACCACACACTGTCCACTCCAACACCACACACTGTCCGCACCAACACCACACACTGTCCGCACCAACACCACACACTGTCCACATCAACACCACACACTGTCCACATCAACACCACACACTGTCCACTCCAACACCACACACTGTCCACACCAACACCACACACTGTCCACACCAACACCACACACAGTCCACACCAACACCACACACTGTCCACTCCAACACCACACACTGTCCACACCAACACCACACACTGTCTACTCCAACACCACACACTGTCCACACCAACACCACACACTGTCCACTCCAACACCACACACTGTCCACACCAACACCACACACTGTCCACACCAACACCACACACTGTCCACATCAATACCACACACTGTCCACACCAGCACCACACACTGTCCACACCAACACCACACACTGTCGACTCCAACACCACACACTGTCCGCACTAACACCACACACTGTCCACATCAACACCACACACTGTCCACACCAACACCACACACTGTCCACACCAGCACCACACACTGTCCACACCAACACCACACACTGTCCACTCCAACACCACACACTGTCCGCACCAACACCACACACTGTCCACATCAACACCACACACTGTCCACACCAACACCACACACTGTCCACATCAACACCACACACTGTCCACACCAACACCACACACTGTCCACACCAACACCACACACTGTCCACTCCAACACCACACACTGTCCACATCAACACCACACACTGTCCACACCAACACCACACACTGTCCACTCCAACACCACACACTGTCCACATCAACACCACACACTGTCCACACCAACACCACACACTGTCCACACCAACAACACACTGTCCACTCCAACACCACACATTGTCCACACTAACACCACACACTCTCCACACCAACACCACACACTGTCCACTCCAACACCACACACTGTCCACACCAACACCACACACTGTCCACTCCAACACCACACACTGTCCACATCAACACCACACACTGTCCACACCAACACCACACACTGTCCACACCAACACCACACACTGTCCACACCAACACCACACACTGTCCACTCGAACACCACACACTGTCCACACCAACACCACACACTGTCCACACCAACACCACGCACTGTCCACTCCAACACCACACACTGTCCACACCAACACCACACACTGTCCACACCAACACCACACACTGTCCACACCAACACCACACACTGTCCACATCAACACCACACACTGTCCACACCAACACCACACACTGTCCACTGCAATACCACACACTGTCCACTCCAACACCACACACTGTCCACACCAACACCACACACTGTACACACCAACACCACACACTGTCCACACCAACACCACACACTGTCCACATCAACACCACACACTGTCCACACCAACACCACACACTGTCCACACCAACACCACACACTGTCCACACCAACACAGACACTGTCCACACCAACACCACACAGTGTCCACACCAACACCGGACACTGTCCACACCAACACCACACACTGTCCACACCAACACCACACACTGTACACACCAACACCACACACTGTCCACACCAACACCAGACACTGTCCACACCAACACCACACACTGTCCACACCAACACCACACACTGTCCACACCAACACCACATATTGTCCGCACCAAGACCAGACACTGTCCACACCAACACCACACACTGTCCACACCAACACAGACACTGTCCACACCAACACCACACAGTGTCCACATCAACACCACACACTGTCCACACCAACACCGCACACTGTCCACTCCAACACCACACACTGTCCACTCCAACACCACACACTGTCCACACCAACACCACACACTGTCCACACCAACACCACACACTGTCCGCACCAACACCACATATTGTCCGCACCAAGACCACACACTGTCCACACCAACACCACACACTGTCCACACCAACACCACACACTGTCCACACCAACACCACACACTGTCCGCACCAACACCACACACTGTCCACACCAACACCACACACTGTCCACACCAACACCACACACTGTCCACTCCAACACCACACACTGTCCACACCAACACCACACACTGTCCGCACCAACACCACACACTGTCCACACCAACACCACACACTGTCCACTCCAACACCACACACTGTCCACACCAACACCACACACTGTCCACACCAACACCACACACTGTCCACATCAACACCACAGACTGTCCACTCCAACACCACACACTGTCCGCACCAACACAGACACTGTCCACACCAACACCACACACTGTCCGCACCAACACCACACACTGTCCACACCAACACCACACACTGTCCACTCCAACACCACACACTGTCCACACCAACACCACACACTGTCCACACCAACACCACACACTGTCCACTCCAACACCACACACTGTTCACACCAACACCACACACTGTCCACTCCAACACCACACACTGTCCACACCAACACCACACACTGTCCACACCAACACCACACACTGTCCACTCCAACACCACACACTGTCCACACCAACACAGACACTGTCCACACCAACACCACACACTGTCCACACCAACACCACACACTGTCCACTCCAACACCACACACTGTCCACACCAACACCACACACTGTCCACACCAACACCACACACTGTTCACACCAACACCACACACTGTCCACTCCAACACCACACACTGTCCACACCAACACCACACACTGTCCACACCAACACCACACACTGTCCACACCAACACCACACACTGTCCGCACCAACACCACACACTGTCCACTCCAACACCACACACTGTCCACACCAACACCACACACTGTCCACACCAACACCACACACTGTCCACACCAACACCACACATTGTCCACACCAACACCCCACGCTATCCACGCCAACACCACACACTGTCCACTCCAACACCAGACACTGTCCACTCCAACACCACACACTGTCCACTCCAACACCACACACTGTCCACACCAACACCACACACTGTCCACTCCAACACCACACACTGTCCACTCCAACACCACACACTGTCCACACCAACACCAGACACTGTCCACTCCAACACCACACACTGTCCACTCCAACACCACACACTGTCTACACCAACACCACACACTGTCCACACCAACACCACACACTGTCCGCACCAACACCACACACTGTCCACACCAACACCACACACTGTCAGCACCAACACCACACACTGTCCACACCAACACCACACACTGTCCACACCAACACCACACACTGTCCACTCCAACACCACACACTGTCCACTCCAACACCACACACTGTCCACACCAACACCACACACTGTCCACACCAACAGCAGACACTGTCCGCACCAACACCACACACTGTCCACACCAACACCACACACTGTCCACTCCAACACCACACACTGTCCACACCAACACCACACACTGTCCACTCCAACACCACACACTGTCCACACCAACACCACACACTGTCCACACCAACACCACACACTGTCCACTCCAACACCACACACTGTCCACACCAACACCACACACTGTCCACACCAACACCACACACTGTCTACACCAACACCACACACTGTCCACACCAACACCACACACTGTCCACACCAACACCACACACTGTCCACTCCAACACCACACACTGTCCACACCAACACCACACACTGTCCACTCCAACACCACACACTGTCCACACCAACACCACACACTGTCCACTCCAACACTAGACACTGTCCACACCAACACCAGACACTGTCCACACCAACACCGCACACTGTCCACTCCAACACCACACACTGTCCACACCAACACCACACACTGTCCACTCCAACACCACACACTGTCCACTCCAACACCACACACTGTCCACACCAACACCACACACTGTCCACTCCAACACTAGACACTGTCCACACCAACACCAGACACTGTCCACACCAACACCACGCACTGTCCACACTAACACCACACACTGTCCACACCAACACCACACACTGTCCACACCAACACCACACACTGTCCACTCCAACACCGCACACTGTCCACACCAACACCGCACACTGTCCACACTAACACCACACACTGTCCACACCAACACCACACACTGTCCACTCCAACACCACACACTGTCCACACTAACACCACACACTGTCCACACCAACACCACACACTGTCCACTCCAACACCACACACTGTCCACACCAACACCACACACTGTCCACACCAACACCACACACTGTCCACTCCAACACCACACACTGTCCACACCAACACCGCACACTGTCCACACCAACACCACACACTGTCCACACTAACACCACACACTGTCCACACCAACACCGCACACTGTCCACACTAACACCACACTCTGTCCACACCAACACCACACACTGTCCACTCCAACACCACACACTGTCCACACCAACACCACACACTGTCCACTCCAACACCACACACTGTCCACACCAACACCACACACTGTCCACACCAACACCACACACTGTCCACTCCAACACCACACACTGTCCACACCAACACCACACACTGTCCACACCAACACCACACACTGTCTACACCAACACCACACACTGTCCACACCAACACCACACACTGTCCACACCAACACCACACACTGTCCACTCCAACACCACACACTGTCCACACCAACACCACACACTGTCCACTCCAACACCACACACTGTCCACACCAACACCACACACTGTCCACTCCAACACTAGACACTGTCCACACCAACACCAGACACTGTCCACACCAACACCGCACACTGTCCACTCCAACACCACACACTGTCCACACCAACACCGCACACTGTCCACTCCAACACCACACACTGTCCACTCCAACACCACACACTGTCCACACCAACACCACACACTGTCCACTCCAACACTAGACACTGTCCACACCAACACCAGACACTGTCCACACCAACACCACGCACTGTCCACACTAACACCACACACTGTCCACACCAACACCACACACTGTCCACACCAACACCACACACTGTCCACTCCAACACCGCACACTGTCCACACCAACACCGCACACTGTCCACACTAACACCACACACTGTCCACACCAACACCACACACTGTCCACTCCAACACCACACACTGTCCACACTAACACCACACACTGTCCACACCAACACCACACACTGTCCACTCCAACACCACACACTGTCCACACCAACACCACACACTGTCCACACCAACACCACACACTGTCCACTCCAACACCACACACTGTCCACACCAACACCGCACACTGTCCACACCAACACCACACACTGTCCACACTAACACCACACACTGTCCACACCAACACCGCACACTGTCCACACTAACACCACACTCTGTCCACACCAACACCACACACTGTCCACTCCAACACCACACACTGTCCACACCAACACCACACACTGTCCACACCAACACCACACACTGTCCACTCCAACACCACACACTGTCCGCACGAACACCAGACACTGTCCACACCAACACCACACACTGTCCACTCCAACACCACACACTGTCGACACCAACACCACACACTTACCAGACCAACACCACAGACTGTCCACACCAACACCACACACTGTCCACTCCAACACCACACACTGTCCGCACGAACACCAGACACTGTCCACACCAACACCACACACTGTCCACTCCAACACCACACACTGTCCACACCAACACCACACACTGTCCACACCAATGCCAGACTCTGTCCGCACCAACACCACACACTGTCCACACCAACACCACACACTGTCCACTCCAACACCACACACTGTCCACACCAACACCACACACTGTCCACACCAACACCACACACTGTCCACTCCAACACCGCACACTGTCCACACCAACACCGCACACTGTCCACACTAACACCACACACTGTCCACACCAACACCACACACTGTCCACTCCAACACCACACACTGTCCACACTAACACCACACACTGTCCACACCAACACCACACACTGTCCACTCCAACACCACACACTGTCCACACCAACACCACACACTGTCCACACCAACACCACACACTGTCCACTCCAACACCACACACTGTCCACACCAACACCGCACACTGTCCACACCAACACCACACACTGTCCACACTAACACCACACACTGTCCACACCAACACCGCACACTGTCCACACTAACACCACACTCTGTCCACACCAACACCACACACTGTCCACTCCAACACCACACACTGTCCACACCAACACCACACACTGTCCACACCAACACCACACACTGTCCACTCCAACACCACACACTGTCCGCACGAACACCAGACACTGTCCACACCAACACCACACACTGTCCACTCCAACACCACACACTGTCGACACCAACACCACACACTTACCAGACCAACACCACAGACTGTCCACACCAACACCACACACTGTCCACTCCAACACCACACACTGTCCGCACGAACACCAGACACTGTCCACACCAACACCACACACTGTCCACTCCAACACCACACACTGTCCACACCAACACCACACACTGTCCACACCAATGCCAGACTCTGTCCGCACCAACACCACACACTGTCCACACCAACACCACACACTGTCCACTCCAACACCACACACTGTCCACACCAACACCACACACTGTCCACTCCAACACCACACACTGTCCACACCAACACCACACACTGTCCACACCAACACCACACACTGTCCACACCAACACCAGACACTGTCCACACCAACACCACACACTGTCCGCACCAACACCACAGACTGTCCACTCCAACACCACAGACTGTCCACACCAACACCACACACTGTCCACTCCAACACCACACACTGTCCACACCAACACCACACACTGTCCACACCAACACCACACACTGTCCACACCAACACCACACACTGTCCACTCCAACACCACACACTGTCCACACCAACACCGCACACTGTCCACACCAATGCCAGACTCTGTCCGCACCAACACCACACACTGTCCACACCAACACCACACACTGTCCACTCCAACACCACAGACTGTCCACACCAACACCACACACTGTCCACTCCAACACCACACACTGTCCACACCAACACCACACACTGTCCACTCCAACACCACACACTGTCCACACCAATGCCAGACTCTGTCCGCACCAACCCTAGACGCTGTCTCTTCCAGTGATGCACCGTCTGTTATCTGCAGTCTCCCAGTCAGTGTATTTATTTACCCATCATCTGGTTTCCAAAGATCTCTCTTCCCTCCCCCCCACCTCCCGCCCCCGTCCCTACGCAATCCCCTTGCATTGAAACGGTTGAGTCTGCTGTGTCTGGGCGCTGTTCCCAATTTACAGTCCCCCCCCCCTTCCCAATCGATAATTAAAAAGTTAATCAAGCCGGCCGTCTCAGTGTACTGAATTGAGTTCGCATTAGCAGCCACGCTTGGCACCAGTTAATTGTTCTCCCAGTGTCTCGGTGAGATCTCTTTTTGAGGTCTGTGCTGGAGGTTAATTAAAGAATTTCAGACGACAGTCAGTCGGCATGACTGTCAAATCACCCCCGCGATGTGAGGGCCCACGCCAAAGCCAAAATTAAATTGTTTCTCGTCTGGCACCCCCTTGGGAGCAGAGCTTTGCGACAGGGAGGGTTCGCTGGAGTGAAACGTGCCACGTCTCTTTCTGTCTTGCTTAAACCGTGATCCGTTTGGGTCGGCGTTGCGTCCCCGTCCGGGCCGAGTGGCGATCCCAGGCCGCGTCCTCGCCCGGGCCGCGTGAACCAAGACGCGCTGAGCGAAGGTGGGGGGGGGGTCGGTCCCCCTCGGTCCCTGTTGCAGCCCTGACCATTGCGGCCGTGATGTGATGGAGCTGCCGTCGGACTTGGGGGGTGGGGGGGGGTAGGCAAATCACCCAACACCGGGTTATGGTCCCATTATTTAAGGGCTACGGGGAGAACGCTGGCAAGTGGAGCTGAAATGCGCATCAGCCATGATTGAATGGCGGAGTGGACTCGATGGCCCGAATGGCCTTACTTCCACTCCTATGTCTTATGGTCTTATGGTCTTATTATTTGCGAACACTAGCTTTCGGAGCTTCATCAGGAAATTTGACGCCATGTTGCCCCATCTTAATATTAGTTGTGAGCGCTGACATAAATCTTATCTTGCAGTAGGAACCCTCCCTCCCTCCTGTTTTCACCAGTACGCTTGTTTAACTTGCATATGAGATGGGTGTGTCGCTGGATGGACCCTGAATTTATTCCCCCTGCCCTCTAGTTGCCCCCTTGAGATGGTTGGGGGGTGGGGGGTGAGCGGCCATCTTGAACCGCTGCCGTCCGTGTGCTGTGGGTTAGACCCACAATGCCCTGGGGGAGGGAGTTCCAGGATTCTGACCCAAAGAACGGGCGATATATTTGGGGATGGGGAGCGGTGGGAACTTGCAGGGGGGGGTGGGGGGGGGTGGTGTTGCCATGTATCTGCTGCCCCTTGTCCTTCCAGATGGTGGTGGCTTTGGAAGGTGTTGTCTGAGGAGCCTCGGGGAGTTGCTGCAGTGCGTCTTGTAGAGGGTACGCACTGAGCGTGAGGGGTTGTGGGGAGTGGATACCGCGACAGCCGATGTCGGTTCCCACCGTCGTTTCTGAACCTCCCCAAGGCCTTACCGGGGCCCACCTCGTGTTTCCATGGCGATCTCTGGCCTTCTGGCATCTCTCCCCCCCCTCCCCCGGCTCGGACTCCCCCTCACTCCACCATTCATGTCCAGTGCTCCGCAACTCCCTCCCCGCTGCCCCCTCTCCGCAAGAAGGGGCTACCCTGGCCATTGGAGTCGGCCATTCGGCCCCTCGCATCTGGTCTGCCACTCCGTGGGAGCCCAGCGGTTGTGGATTCCCAGCCCCACACACTTGCCTCGTCTCCAAATATTTGACCTCAAATTTAAACCTGACAATCAATCCTGAACCAATCGCCCTTTGAATTTGGGTGTGAATTGAACCGTAAGTGGCAGAATCCTGGGATCCGAGACAGATTTGAGGGTCCAGTCCTAAAAGTGTCGAGAGGGGTGACCAAGGTGTTTATGAAGGCAGATGGGATGCTTGCCTTCATCGTCTGGGGCATGGGGTTGGCAAATCAGTGATATGACACCCTCGCTAGGCCGCGTTCGGAGCACTGTGTGCGGTTTTGGGCGCCCCGCTACCAGAGGGAGGTGGAAGTTTTGGAGAGAGAGCTCCAGAGGAGGTTCACCGGGACGTTGCCTGGTCTCGAGAGGCCCCTGGCTACGAGGAAAGGTTAAAGAGACTGGGATTGTTTTCACCGGGAAAGACGCAGGCTGAGAGGAGGCCCGATAGAGGCCGACACAATTCTGAGAGGAATCGATAGGGCGGATAGTCAGAGGCTCTCCCCTCCCCAGGGTCAAAGGTTCAATTCCAAGGGGGTCACAGGTTCAAGGTGAGATGGGGGGGACAGTTTAAGGGAGGGAAGGTTTTCACGCAGAGAGGGGTAGGAGGCTGGAACGCACTGTCAGGAGAGGTGGGGGAAGCAGGCACCTGGACCACATTGGAGATGGTTCCAGGAACAGGGAGGGAATAGAGGGAGACGGACCGAATAAGGGCAGGAGGTTTGTTTAGTCAGTTTAGTCAGGGCATGACGATCGGTACAGGCCTGGAGGGGCCGAAGGGCCTGTTTCCATGCTGTAGGTCTCTTTGTTAACGAGACCACCGCACCTCAACCACCACTCCTGAAAGGTCCATCCTTCTCCCCTCCCCTAACCCCTACCCTCCTTGACTTCCCAACATGGGTCAGAGCATTGAGTCTGGGAGTTGGGAAGCCATGCCATGGGCTGTACGAGATATTGGCGAGGCCACATTTGGAGTACTGATCACCATTCTGATTCATCCCTGCTATAGGAAGGCTGCGATGGCCTCGCGGCGTTTATCACCAGGCTACCAATCCGGAAACCCCAACATGCCAGATGGTGAAATTTGAATTCAGTTAAGAATCCAATGATGGCCAGGAATCTGTTGGGGCCAATTGTCAAAAAAAAAACCCATTTGATGTCCCATTCTGGAAGGAAGCTGCCATCTTTACCTGGTCTGGGCCTACACGTGATTCCAGACCCACAGTGAGGTTGCTGACACTCTTAACTGCCCCCCTCTGGGCAATTAGGGATAGGCAATAAATGCTAGGCCCAGCCAGTGACCCCCTTATCCCATGAATGATTAAAGAAAGACTGGGAAAGGTTTTAAAAGATTTACAGAGGTTCGGAGATGTCGGGACAGGCTGGAATTTTTTTCGCTGGAGGGTTGGAGGTTGAGGGGTGACTTTACAGAGGTTTATAAAATCACGAAGGGGGTGGATAGGGTAAATAGGCAAGGTCTTTTCCCCGGGGTGGGGGAGTCCAGAACTAGAGGGGCATAGATTGAAGGTGAGAGGGGAAAGAGGCAACCTTTTCACGCAGGGGGTGGTACGTGTATGGAATGAGCTGCCAGAGGATGTGGTGGAGGCTGGTACAATGACAGCATTTAAAAGGCATCTGAATGGGGACATGAATAGGAAGGGTTTGGAGGGATATGGGCCAAGTGCTGGCAAATGGGACTAGATTGGGTTGGGATACCTGGTTGGCAAGGACGGGTTGGGCCGAAGGGTCTGTTTCCGTGCTGTACGACCCTCCTAATGTTCTAGTCCCACAGAATGACAATCATCGTTGCTTACTATGGCATCGTTTGGCATTCCTGGCGCCGAATGTGCCCGTCCAGATTGGGTTGTTGGACACCAGGAAAGACGAGAGAGAGGTTTGGGCCAATTCTCCCGGGAGCAGGGAAGGTTAAGAGGTGACCTTACTGAGGCGTTCAAATCGATGAGCAATTTCGCACAGGGTAAAGAAGGATGTTCTGCTTCTATCTCAGTAGTTAAGGTGAGGGGATGGGGGTGGGGGGGTCACTACTTCAAGATGGTCAGCGAGAGAGAGCTCGGAGTGAGATGAGGAGAAACTTCCTTATCTCACTTATTAGGATTTGGGATTCACTGTCTGGGAGAGGCGGATTCCATTGGCCGTTCCAGAAGGAGAGCTGGATACTTATTTGAAAGGGATTAACTTAGAGGGTGACAGAGAGTGGGTTGGAGAGTGGGACTATCTGTTTCGGGAGTTGGGATAGACCCGCCGGGCTGAATGGCCTCCCTCTGCGCTGTAAAGTTAGCTGATTCTGCGAGATCTTGAGTCGCGTCGAGGACGTCCGGAGCTCGTCACCGCTGGCTGCTTTTGTAACGCGTCAGGACATTTCGCAAGAATGCCAATTCCGGGGTGGGGGGAGGACGGGGACGCTACCAGAAGGGAGCACGCTGACCAGTTGGCGAGCAGACTCCTATTGGCGGAGGTGTTGCCGTGGGTGGAGACTGGTGAGCACAAGGCGACTTCGCCTGAAAGGGCGGGGGGGGGGGGGGGGGGGGGGGGGGGAGGGGGCTGTCGGTAAGGTCGGCGCCGCCAACCGATTGACAGTTTTATGAGCGCTGGCCGTCGGAACTTCTGAGTGGGCGCAACGCCTGCCCGCAGCGCCCCTTTGGAGAAGCCGCTTTACCTGAGGGCCGGTTTCCGCCCAATCACAGGCGGGGGCTGGGCCCCGGGGTTGGGTGTGGCGTGCTCCCTCCTGTGGTGGAAGAGCCCAGACATCGCAGGGGTCCTTGGGGGGGTGGGGGGGGGGGGGGGGGGACATGCGGGGGGGAGTCGTGGGGTGGGGTGGGGGGGGGGCTGCGGTTTGGAATCAGGAAGTTCAAGGCGTGTGGAAGAACCAGGAGCTTCGCTGCTGTTGTAATTCCCAGCGCGGGGAGGCGTGAGACCGTCACAGGGGTGACCGTCATAACCAGCGCAAGGAACCTGTCTGTGCGGATTTTGCTCACCAGCAACACTCACCCGTAGCTATCCCCTCAACTGCCTCTTGTGAGGTTGTCCCTGACACTGATTGGCCCGAGCGATGTCTGAACGATTAGCTTCCTGCGCTGCCCTGCGTCGTTTCCACTCACATCTCTCTCCCTCTCCTCAAATGGTTCTGTCCTGGCTGATGTGTTTCTGCAGTGCCCACCTCCTGGATATTTGGGAGTTCCTCTCTCTCCTCCCCTTCCCTTACCACCCCCCCACCCCCCCACCCCCCCCACCTCACTCAGCCCTCTCTCCCCATTCCCTCTCCCATCACTTCGTGTCTCACTCCCAAAACCTTCCCCAGCCACCCTCTGATCAACTCTTTCCCAGAGCCAGATGAATCCCTTTCTCTCCTCCCACCACCTCTCCATCCCTCTCCCACCGCCCACCATTCACCCTCCCCCTTTCTCCTAACTCCCACTCCCGGTTCCCCCTCTCTCCCCCATTCTCCCCTTTGGACCATCGACCGCCATCGCCTCTCCTCCTCATCCCATCCCGGCTCCCGTCCCTCTGTACACGCCCCCCCCCCCCTTCCAATTCCCTTCCGCCTTTCTCCCGTTTCCCTCTCCAGCCCACTTCTCTCCCCAATCTCCTCGGCCCCTTCCCCATCCTCCCCTCCTCCTTCCCCTGATGCCCATTCCCTCTTCCCTCACTCCCATTCCTCTGCTCTTCATTCCCTAGTTTCCCATTCTCCCTCACTCCCATTCCTCTGCTCTTCATTCCCTAGTTTCCCATTCTCCCTCACTCCCATTCCTCTGCTCCCCAATTCCCTATTTTCCCATTCTCCCTCACTCCCATTCCTCTGCTCCACAATTCCCTATTTTCCCATTCCCCCTCACTCCCATTCCTCTGCTCCCCCATTCCCTATTTTCCCATTCTCCCTCACTCCCATTCCTCTGCTCCCCCATTCCCTATTTTCCCATTCTCCCTCACTCCCATTCCTCTTCTTCCCCATTCAATATTTTCCCATTCTCCCTCACTCCCATTCCTCTGCTCCCCCATTCCCTATTTTCCCATTCCCCCTCACTCCCATTCCTCTGCTCCCCCATTCCCTATTTTCCCATTCCCCCTCATTCCCATTCCTCTGCTCCCCCATTCCCTATTTCCCCATTCCCCCATCCTTCCTCCATCCCCCTTGTCCCCCATTCCCTATTTTCCCACTCCCCATTCAAATCCCCATTCCTCTGCTCCCCCATTCCCTATTTTCCGATTCCCCCTTCCCTCCCCCATTCCTCTGCTCCCCCATTCCCTATTTTCCGATTCCCCCTTCCCTCCCCCATTCCTCTATTCCCAATTTCCTATTTTCCGATTCCCCCTTCCCTCCCCCATTCCTCTGCTCCCCCATTCCCTATTTTCCGATTCCCCCTTCCCTCCCCCATTCCTCTATTCCCAATTTCCTATTTTCCGATTCCCCCTTCCCTCCCCCATTCCTCTGGTCCCCCGTTCCCTATTTTTCCATTCCCCTCTCTCTCTTCTCCTTTCCCTTCTCCCCCCACCCCCGCCCAGTATTCCCTTCCCTCACCCGTTATTTCCCAGCCCCTTTCCTATCCCTTTCCTGCCCATGGTCACCTTCCTCCCCCCCCTCCATTCCCACCTCTTCTCCTCTGTCACCCTTTTCTTGCTCAAACCCTCCCTGCTCCCTGACCTCTGACCCTGTTCTCTCCCACAGAAGCACCGCACTGTCATGGTGAAGGCGAAAGCCACTCAGTCCGTCCTGCCCACCCCGATTCTATCCCCTAGCACCGATCTCCTGCCTTCCCCACCCCCCTCCCCGTTACCATCCAATGCCCCCGCCCTCTTGAATCCCTCCATTGACCCTGTCCCCTCCCCCCATTTCCAGGCAGGATACCCCACCCCCTCACCGCTCGCTGGGTGGAAACGGTTCCCCTCACGTTGCCCTCACTTTGTTCGCCCCTCACTTTACATCCACACCCCATCCCTCTCTCTCTCTTGTTCCCTTTTCCAAGTGGGAACACCTCCTCCCTATCCACTCTGTCCACCCCCCCTCCCTGTTCCGTGATTTTGAAAACCTCTCCCTCTCTCGGCCTTTCCCCTCTCTGAGGAGGAATGGTCCCCAGCTTCTTCAATCTCTCCCCATCCCTGAGGTTTCTCATCCCCCCTGAACCCTTCGTGTAAATCACTTCTGCATTCTCTCCCTCTATCCCCCTCTATCTCTCTCTCTATCTCTATCTCTCTGTCTCTCTCTATCTCTCTTTGTCTCTCTCTATCTTCCTCTCTCATTCTCCCCCTCTCTCTCACCCCCTCTCTCTCTCCCTCTCTCTCTATCTCTCTCTCCCTCTCTCTATATCTCTCTCTCCGTCTCTCTCACTCTCTCTTTACCTTCCTCTCTCTCTCTCCCTCTCACCACCCTTCCCTCTCTCTATATCTATATATATCTCTCTATCTTTCTCTCTCTCTCTTTCTCACTGTCTCACCCTCTCTTTGTCTCTCTCTCTCTCTCTCCCTCTCTATATATCTCTCTGCATCTCTCTCTATCTATCTCTCTTTCTCTATCTCTCATTTCCTTTCTCTCTCCCTCCCTCTCTCTCTCTATCACACCTTTCCTGTAATGTCCCTCCCACAACTGGACACGTTACTCCAGCTGAGGCCTGACCCCGGGCCTTGTCCAAGTTCCCCACCCCCTCCCTGCTCTTGGACTCTCTGTCCCTATGAACAAAGCCGTGGGCACGGCCTGCTTTAGTAACTGCTCTCTCTCCACCCGTCCTGCACGTAAACACCCAGCTCCCTCTGCTCCTGCACCCCCTTTTAGAATCGTACCCCCTGTTCGATATTGCCTTTCAATGATCTTTCTACAAAAGGGACTCACCTTCCACCCCCTCTGCACTGAACCTCATCGGCCGTCTCTCTGCCCACTCCCCCAACTTGTCAATGTCCTTTCAGCGTCCTGCACTGCCCTCCGCCCAGTGTACAATCCCTCCACGTTTCGTGTCATCTGCAAACTTTGAAATTGTTCCCTGCACACTGTGAGGTCCAGATCTTGAAGTAGGAAAACATAACCTCACACTCCCACCCCGAAGCCCCATACCCCTTAATAAGATCGATCAAACTCAAATTTTAACCAGCAATTAGCACACGATAATATGAACAACTCACCGAGATCTGCACATTGAAATGTTACCTCTGCTCCCTTCCTGTTCATGTATACGTCCAGGTATTCATACATTCCCTGTGCAAGTTGAGTCTGCCAAGACTCCAGTGGCAACAAAGGAACTGACAGACGGACTGACAGACGGACCGACAGACGGACCGACAGACAGACCGACAGACAGACCGACAGACGGACCGACAGACGGACAGACGGACCGACAGACGGACCGACAGACAGACCGACAGACGGACCGACAGATGGACCGACGGACCAACAGACGGACCAACAGACGGACCGACTGACAGACTGACAGACGGACTGACAGACGGACCGATAGATGGACCGACAGACGGACCGACAGACGGACCGACAGACGGACCGACAGACGGACAGACGGACCGACAGACGGACCGACAGACGGACCGACAGACGGACCGACAGACCGACAGACGGACCGACAGATGGACCGACAGACAGACCGACAGACGGACAGACAGACCGACAGATGGACCGACAGACAGACTGACAGACGGACGGACAGAATTCAGAACCTTATCCATCGAATCTTCAAGAGTCATGATTTTCTCTTGAAAGTGAGACAGACCCACTCTCCCTCTTGAGTTGAAGTGTGTGTTGGGTTCTTTCAAGGGGTAAATATTTTTATATCTTCATGTCTCAAAGAGTCTGCCCCCTAGAGGGCTGCATCGGCTGGAGCGGTTTCTCCTGATCGTTGTAACAGAGTTGGGCGGATCACATTGTCCCACACCTCCACTGCTTGAGAAGCACAATGAAAGGTTTATTCCCAAATTCTCTCAACTGCACTTCAAATGAAAAAGGCCTATGACCAGGTTTACTTTCATCAACACATGCAGAAGATACAAATGCAACGCGGCTAGTTAAACTACTTGACATTAAGCAAAACACAATCTATTTAAAAACTGTAGTTAAAACGCAACGAAATGAAGAGGAATTTAGAATAACAATGTTATTGGCAACTTAACCAAGTAGTAGATACAATAATGGTTACCAATTAACTGTTCAATTTAGTAACATCCCATGAACACACCCCTTTGGTAAAGAAAGGAAAATTCAGACAGATTCTCAAATGCAGTTCTCCCATCCAGGAGGAAACAAAAACCATCAAGAAAAGAAACATGGGGATCAGCAGTCAGGAGACATTCACCAAAGCTTCCGACTCTGTTGGGACCCCCAGTAGCTTCTGCTAAAAAGTTAAAATTAAGTAGCAAACCTGGGTCTGTGAGGGCTGGCTACACCCGGCCAGGCTGCTTCGATTGTTCCAACTTTAAAGAAAACCCCAAGGCCTCACAAGCCGTTGACTGAAATGGTCGTCAGCAGGTGGCTCTGCACCTCTGCCTTGCAACAGAACAAAACTGGACAAAATAGCATCTCGAAAGCAACAGTGGTGCCCCACATTTATAAAAAAAAACCAGACATCTCGCCAACTCCTTAAGAAGTGGTCTGCACATAAGATGCATTTTTGTGATGGTGCCTAGTGTCCAGTTGAAACCATTGATCATCTGAGTCCTGTGTGAGGTGTCCTTACAACTCATCAAAACCTCTGAATTTCCCGAATTTCTGAGGAGAAGCTCTCTGGAAATTTCTCTCTGCTCCCCTGGGACAATAAAGGGAGTCATCGAGTCATCGAGATGTACAGCATGGAAACAGACCCTTCGGTCCAACCCGTCCATGCCGACCAGATATACCAACCCAATCTAGTCCCACCTGCCAGCACCCAGCCAATATCCCTCCAAACCCTTCCTATTCATGTCCCCATCCAAATGCCTCTTAAATGTTGTCATTGTACCAGCCTCCACCAATTCCTCTGGCAGCTCATTCCATACACGTACCACCCTCTGGGTGAAAAAGCTGCCCCTCAGGTCTCATTTATATCTTTCCCCTCTCACCCTAAACCTATGCCCCTCTAGTTCTGGACTCCCCCACCCCAGGGAAAAGACTTTGTCTATTTACCCAATCCATGCCCCTCATGATTTTATAAACCTCTATAAGGTCACCCCTCAGCCTCCGACGCTCCAGGGAAAACAGCCCCAGCCTGTTCAGCCTCTCCCTGTAGCTCAAACCCTCCAACCTTGGCAACATCCTTGTAAATCTTTTCTGAACCCTTTCAAGTTTCACAACATCTTTCCGATAGGAAGGAGACCAGAATTGCAAGCAATATCCCAACAGTGGCCTAACCAATGTCCTGTACAGCTGCAACATGACCTCCCAACTCCTGTACTCAATACTCTGACCAATAAAGGAAAGCATACCAAACACCGCCTTCACTATCCTATCTACCTGTGACTCTACTTTCAAGGAGCTATGAACCTGCACTCCAAGGTCTCTTTGTTCAGCAACACTCCCTAGGACCTTACCATTAAGTGTATAAGTCCTGCTAAGATTTGCTTTCCCAAAATGCAGCACCTCACATTTATCTGAATTAAACTCCATCTGCCACTTCTCAGCCCATTGGCCCATCTGGTCCAGATCCTGTTGTAATCTGAGGTAACCCTCTTCGCTGTCCACGATACCTCTAATATTGGTGTCATCTGCAAACTTACTAACATCTCCCTGCTATGTTCATATCCAAATCATTGATATAAATGATGGAAAGTAGAGGGCCCAGCACCGATCCTTGTGGCACTCCACTGGTCACAGGCCTCCAGTCTGAAAAACAACCCTCCAACACCACCCTCTGTCTTCTACCTTTGAGCCAGTTCTGTATCCAAATGGCTAGTTCTCCCTGTATTCCGTGAGATCTAACCTTGCTAATCAGTTTCCCATGGGGAACCTTGTCGAACGCCTTACTGAAGTCCAGATAGATCACATCTACTGCTCTGCCCTCATCAATCTTCTTTGTTACTTCTTCAAAAACCTCAATCAAGTTTGTGAGACATGATTTCCCATGCACAAAGCCATGTTGACTATCCCGAATCAGTCCTTGCCTTTCCAAATACATGTACATCCTGTCCCTCAGGATTCCCTCCAACAACTTGCCCACCACCGAGGTCAGGCTCACCGGGCTATAGTTCCCTGGCTTGTCTTTACCGCCTTTCTTAAACAGTGGCACCACGTTTGCCAACCTCCAGTCTTCCGGCACCTCACCTGTGACCATCGATGATGAAAGGAAGAGTGTTTCCCTCCAGTGCTCTTGCCCAAACAAGCGATCTAAACAAGTTTTCCAAGTCCCCCTGGTACTCCTAACATTTTGTACGTGCTGCTGCGTTCGACAGCGCGCTTATTGATTTTAAAAAAAGTGCTGGCTGACAAAAAGGTGTGAAAATCTGACACTGGGGATTTGTCAGCGGTGCTAAGCCCTTTCAGTGAGAGAGCTGTCCCACTGCGCGCGGTGACAGTTGGCGTGTACGCTGAGAATAGAAATCTGTCCCTATTATCTGAGCAGGTTCACCTTGCTGTAGACAGGGCCTTGCCGCAGTCGGCGTGGCAACATCTTATGACGGACAGCAGGCGGTTCTCAACCTGCCCTGCTGTGTAAACAGACACACTGCTCCTCAGAGAGAGAGAGAGAGAGAGAGACACGGCCAGTCTTAAACACTTAAAATGAAACCCATGTGGTTTACAAATTCAGACCGCCCACTCAACTCAACTCACTCAACTTTGGAAGGAGAGATTTATTCAGCATGGCCGATCCCACCCTGACCTGCACATCCCTGGGCACTATGGGACAATTTAGCACGGCCAATCCACCCGAACCTGCACATCCCTGGGCACTATGGGACAATTTAGCACGGCCAATCCACCCTAACCAGCACATCCCTGGACACTATGGGACAATTTAGCACGGCCAATCCACCCTAACCTGCACATCCCTGGGCACTATGGGACAATTTAGCACGGCCAATCCACCCGAACCTGCACATCCCTGGGCACTATGGGACAATTTAGCACGGCCAATCCACCCGAACCAGCACATCCCTGGACACTATGGGACAATTTAGCACGGCCAATCCACCCTAACCTAAACATCCCTGGGCACTATGGGACAATTTAGCACGGCCAATCCACCCTAACCTGCACATCCCTGGACACTATGGGACAATTTAGCACGGCCAATCCACCCTAACCAGCACATCCCTGGACACTATGGGACAATTTAGCACGGCCAATCCACCCTAACCTGCACATCCCTGGGGCACTATGGGACAATTTAGCACAGCCAATCCACCCTAACCTGCACATCTTTGGACACTATGGGACAATTTAGCACGGCCAATTCACCCTAACCAGCACATCCCTGGACACTATGGGACAATTTAGCACGGCCAATCCACCCTAACCTAAACATCCCTGGACACTGTGGGACAATTTAGCACGGCCAATCCACCCTAACCTGCACATCCCTGGGCACTATGGGACAATTTAGCACGGCCAATCCACCCTAACCTGCACATCCCTGGACACTATGGGACAATTTAGCACGGCCAATCCACCCTAACCTGCACATCCCTGGACACTATGGGACAATTTAGCACGGCCAATCCAGCCTAACCTGCACATCCCTGGGCACTATGGGACAATTTAGCACGGCCAATTCACCCTAACCTGCACATCCCTGGGCACTATGGGACAATTTAGCACGGCCAATCCACCCTAACCTGCACATCTTTGGACTGTGGGAGGAAACCGGAGCACCCAGAGGAAACCCACACCGACACGGGGGGAGAATGTGCAAACTCCACACAGACAGTTGCCCGAGGGTGGGAATTGAACCGGGATCTCTGGCGCTGTGAGGCAGCAGTGCTAACCACTGAGCCACCGTGCCGCCCCATAGAGAAGGAGGGGGTGTATCGCAATAACAGTGTAGACTGGGTCCTACACTGTCAGCATCTCACCGCACCGCAAGGCCTTGCGTACAGGCAGACGCACGTCCATGTGAAAACTCTTCCCTGAAGGCTAATCCATACCTGTAGGCAGAGATAGCGAAGAAATCCACTTGTGACAGGAGATTCCCTGCCTAGGAAAACGGATCTTGAAAACCTTCTCGGCTCCTTTGGCCACATTTCCGCGGATAGACCGAGTCACTGAGCTGTGCAGCACGGAAACAGACCCTTCGGTCCAACTCGTCCGTCCCGACCAGGTACCCAAAATTAATCTAGTCCCATTTGCCAGCACTCGGCCCATATCCCTCTCAACCCTTCCCATTCATGTCCCCATCCAGATGCCTCTTAAATGTTGTCATTGTACCAGCCTCCACCACTTCCTCTGGCAGCTCATTCCATACACGTACCACCCTCTGTGTGAAAAAGTTGCCCCTTAGGTCTCTTTTATATCTTTCCCCTCTCACCCTAAACCTATGCCCCTCTAGTTCTGGACTCCCCCACCCCAGGGAAAAGACCTTGTCTATTTATCCTATCCGTGCCCCTCATGATTTTATAAACCTCTATAAGGTCACCCCTCAGCCTCTGACGCTCCAGGGAAAACAGCCCCAGCCTGTTCAGCCTCTCCCTGTAGCTCAAGCCCCCTAACCCTGGCAACATCCACCACCTTCGAAATCACTTAAAGAAGCAGGAGATATTGAGAGGAAGTAGCTATCCTCATAGGATGAAGCAAGCAGATAGAATGTGGCATTTCTCAGTTAGGACCGGCTGGAAAAAGCATTCATCAGCTAAAAATAGATCCAGAAGGATTCCATAGATAGAAACTGGTGGGCAACTTTATGATGCACGTTCATTGGTGAGGTTCTGCAGTGTTCAAATAGCACGTCATCGATTTAAAAAGGGAGTTTAGGATTGGTGGTGAGATTTCCAGGGGTTTTGAATATATTGCCTTGGATATCAAGCCGAACCAATTGGGAATGACGTCGATCAATGATCTCACTTGGAGCAAGTCGATCACGTCCCAGTAAAATCAGGTCAGGTTCTCGCTGAAAGTGGATCCAATATACAAGACGCAAAGAGTTCGGTCAAACACAAACTCTGTTTCCCCAGCACTGTCTGATTTAGTTGCAGTTTATAAAGTTTGATTAATCAGTTGAATCGATTGTCCATCCTGAATTCGACCCGATGCTGACTGTGACCTATTGGAATGGAGTGCCATTTTGAAAAGGTACCGAGCTCAAATAAGAGATTTTTAAAAATTAAATTCATGGTAACTCAGGCTTCCAGCCCCAATTAATTCAGATAAAATGAAATGAATCATTTTAACGGATGCTATGATTTGATTTATTGTTGTTACATGTTAGATTAGATTCCCTACAGTGTGGAAACAGGCCCTTCGGCCTAACAAGTCCACACCGACCCTCCACAGAGTAACCCACCCAGACCTATTTCCCTCTGACTAATGCACCTAACACTCTGGGCAATTTAGCACGGCCAATTTGGTATGCTTTCCTTTATTGGTCAGAGTATTGAGTACAGGAGTTGGGAGGTCATGTTGCGGCTGTACAGGACATTGGTTAGGCCATTGTTGGAATATTGTGTGCAATTCTGGTCTCCTTCCTATCGGAAAGATGCTGTGAAACTTGAAAGGGTTCAGAAAAGATTTACAAGGATGTTGCCAGGGTTGGAGGGATTTGAGCTACAGGGAGAGGCTGAACAGGCTGGGGCTGTTTTCCCTGGAGCGTCGGAGGCTGAGGGCTGAGGGCTGAGGACAATTTAGCACGGCCAATCCACCCGAACCTGCACATCCCTGGGCACTATGGGACAATTTAGCACGGCCAATCCACCCGAACCTGCACATCCCTGGGCACTATGGGACAATTTAGCACGGCCAATCCACCCGAACCTGCACATCCCTGGGCACTATGGGACAATTTAGCACGGCCAATCCACCCTAACCTGCACATTCCCTGGGCACTATGGGACAATTTACCACGGCCAATCCACCCTAACCTGCACATCCCTGGGCACTATGGGACAATTTAGCACAGCCAACCCACCCTAACCCACACATCCCTGGGCACTATGTGACAATTTAGCACGGCCAATCCACCCTAACCTGCACATCCCTGGACACTATGTGACAATTTAGCACGGCCAATCCACCCTAACCTGCACATCTTTGGACTGTGGGAGGAAACCCTACGCAGACAGGGAGTTGGTGGGGGTTGCGGGTGGAGGCGGAGAATGCACTGACTCCAGGCGGATGGGTCGTCCGAAGTGTGGAGGGGCGGGCGAGTGGTTGGTGGTTCGAACCCGGGTCCCTGGTGCCGCGAGCCACCGCCCCCCCCCCCCCCCCGCCCCTGAGCCACCGTGCCATCCCATTGGGCAAACCCCATTTGGTGGCAATGGTGGGGCGGCGGTGGGGTTGTGGGTGGTGGGTGATGGGGTGCGGTGGGAGAATAATTGCCACTGCTCCCTGGGGGCGCTACGTCAAGGCACAGGGCCGCTGGGCAGCCCAGCCTTGTCGCAGACACCGAGGGCCGGAGAAAAGGGCGTTGGGATTGGGGTGGGGCTGGAGGATTTTCGGTTCTCTCGCTGGTGGTGGCTGGGCCTCGAAACTCAGCTCGGTGGTGGGGGAAGAGGAGTAGAGCGACCAGGCAACATCGAAATCAGCTTGCAGCGGGTGGGTGAAAAAGCTGACAGGAAATCAGACAAGACCTTGTTCGGAATTATCCGCCTCTCTGTCTCTCTCTCTCTCACACACACACACTCACAGAAGATTCTGATTGACTCGACACTGACGTGTGATTAAGTTTGCTCGAGTCGCAAAGAAATATAATAATCTTAATGAGCTGGAAAAGTCAAGTTCAGTTCCTGATTACTGTTTGCTGCAACACACGCTTGCTCCTTATCGTTAATGCTTAGCTGGTAATAGAGAAACTCTTGATTTCTTTTCGTGCTGCTGGAGGGGGATGGGAGCTGATGAGATTCACACTTGATAAGAGGTCCTGACGTTCCTGCAGCCTCTGTCTCTCCCTCGTTCTCTCCCCTCCGTGTTAACTATCGCCCCTGTGTCCCGAACTGTCTGTGACGTTTCCCACTTTCCTGAGCATTCCTGCTCTCCCCGACTGATCGGCTGCCTTGGAGTGTTCAGGCACACGGAAAAAAAAAAAAAAATTGCTCTTGGGTTGACTGAGAGACCCAGTCAGGTGTTGCACTGGTTCGAAAGCGACACATCGGGGACGATTTAGCGGCAGGTTTCCGATCGGTCACCTAGTCCCCCCCTAAACATCTCCTCCACGTCCACTCCATCCAGGCCTCTCAGTGTTCTGTGCGTTTCAATCAGATTCTCTCTCGTCCCCCCTATCCGTCTAAACTCCACCAAGCACAGACCCCAGAGTCGCCCCCACACAGCGAGCCCCTCATCCCTCGGATGCCTCCACCGGACCCCGCTCCAAGGCCAGCTCGTCAGTTGGGTACGGAGTCCAAAGCTGCTCACATGATTCCAAATGCGGTCAGAGCCGAGCCCCGCAGAGCCACGGCAGTACGTCGCTGCCCTTGCTGCCAAGATCTGGACAATCTCCAGGCTGGGCGGCCAATGGGCAATGAACATTCGGGCCACGTAACGTCAAGGTTGTGACCATCTCCAAGAAGAGACATTCTAACCACCGTCCCATGACATTCAATGGTGTTCCCATCACTGAATCTAACCATCACCCCCTTGACATTCAATGGTGTTACCATCACTGAATCTAACCATCACCCCCTTGACATTCAATGGTGTTACCATCACTGAATCTAACCATCGCCCCCTTGACATTCAATGGTGTTACCATCACTGAATCTAACCACCACCCCCTTGATATTCAATGGTGTTACCATCACTGAATCTAACCATCACCCCCTTGACATTCAATGGTGTTACCATCACTGAATCTAACCATCACCCCCTTGACATTCAATGGTGTTACCATCACTGACTCTAACCATCACCCCCTTGACATTCAATGGTGTTACCATCACTGAATCTAACCATCACCCCCTTGACATTCAATGGCGTTACCATCACTGAATCTAACTATCACCCCCTTGATATTCAATGGTGTTACCATCACTGAATCTAACCATCACCCTCTTGGCATTCAATGTGTTACCATCACTGAATCTAACCATCTCCCCCTTGACATTCAATGACATTACCATCACTGAATCTAACCATCACCCCCTTGACATTCAATGGCGTTACCATCACTGAATCTAACCATCACCCTCTTGGCATTCAATGTGTTACCATCACTGAATCTAACCATCTCCCCCTTGACATTCAATGACATTACCATCTCTGAATCTAACCATCACCCCCTTGACATTCAATGGCGTTACCATCACTGAATCTAACCATCACCCCCTTGACATTCAATGGCGTTACCATCACTGAATCTAACCATCACCCCCTTGACATTCAATGACATTACCATCACTGAATCTAACCATCACCCCCTTGACATTCAATGGCGTTACCATCACTGAATCTCACCATCACCCCCTTGACATTCAATGGCGTTACCATCACTGAATATCCCACTGTCAAAATCCTGACCAGAAATCCAACTGGACTCACAGCATAAAAACTGCAGCTACAAGAGCAGGTCAGAGGCTGGGAATCCTGCGGTGAATAGTCAATTTGCCATCGTCTTACCAGAGCATAGGGTGGAGGCTGATACAATGACAATATTTAAAAGGCATCTGGATGGGGACATGTGGGTTTAGAGGGATAAGTGCCAGTTGCTGGCAAATGGGACTAGATTAAGTTCGGATATCTGGTCGGCATGGACGATTTGGACCGAAGGGTCCGCCTCTGTGCTGTACATCTCTATGACTCGATGAGACAGACAGAGCGAGAAAGATAAAGAAAGAGAGACATCTTAAAGGAGCCACTATTCTGCTGCAAAATATCTGGGTTTTAAACCTCTTAAACTTTCTGCCTGAGGGAAGAGGGTGGGAGAGATTCTAACCGGGGTGGGAGGGGTCTCTGATGATGTCGGCTGCCTTCCCGAGGCAGTGGGGAGTGTAGATGGAGTCAGTGGATGGAAGGTTGGGTTTGTGTGAGGGACTGGGCTGTGTTCACAGCTCCCTGGAGTTTCTCACAGTCCTGGGCAGGGCAGTTGGCGTAACAGGCCGTGATGTATCCAGATAGGCTGCTTTCCACGGTGCGTCTGTAAAGGTTGGTGAGGATTCTTACGGACGTGCTGAATTTCCTTAGCCTCCCGAGGAAGCAGTGGAGTTGTTGTGCTTTCTTGATCATTGCATCAATGTGGATGGGCCAGGAGGGATTGCTGGGGATTATTGCTCCCAAGCGTCTGATGCCCTCAGTCAGCTCCATCGATAGACAGGGGCGTCAACGCTGAAGTCCTAAGCTTTCCCATGACATCCCCATCTCTTTCTCTCTCTCTCTTTCTTTCTCACTCCTCTCCTCTTTAAAGATTCCTGAAAGAGTTATCTCTTTGACCGAGCTTCTGGTCGCCTCTTTGTCGTATCTCCGTACACAGCCAGAAGACCCACTCTATCCATCTCACCTTGGCTCGCACCACCCATAATGCCCTTCACGCCCAACAGCTGCTTTCCTGTAAATTAAACCGGGGACTCGCGGAGGCTGAAGATCTGGAACAGAAACGCGGAGATCGCTGGAGAAACTCAGCAGGTCTGGCAGCGTCTGTGGAGAGAGAAAAACAGAGGATCACGTTTTGAGTCCTGCGACTCTTCTTCTTCAGAATCCGACCCGAAAACGTGATCCTTGGCTCCGAAATGCTTTTATTCATTTCTGGGATGTGCGCATCGCTGACTGCACCCAGTACTTATTGCCTCGTGCCTAATTTCCCCCCTTGAGAAGGTGGGGGGTGAGCGGCCATCTTGAACCGCTGCAGTCCGTGTGCTGTGGGTTAGACCCACAATGCCCCTGGGGGAGGGAGTTCCAGGATTCTGACCCAAGGAATGGCCGATATTGTCCCAAGTCGGGATGGGGAGCGGTGGGAACTTGCGGGGAAGGGGGTTGGTGGTGTTCCCATGTATCTGCTGCCCCTTGTCCTTCTAAATGGAAGTGGCCTTGGGTTTGGAAGGTGCTGCCAGAGGAGCTTCGGGGAGTTGCTGCAGTGTGTCTTGTAGATGGTACACACTGCTGCTACTGAGGGGGGGAGGGAGGGATACAAACACAGGGGTTAGTGTGGTGGGACAGTGGTTAGCGCTGCTGCCTCACAGCGCCAGAGACCCGGGTTCGATCCCACCCTCGGGCAGCTGCTTGTGTGGAGTTAGTACATTTTCCCCGTGTCTGCATGGGTGCTCCAGTTTCCCCCACAGTCCAAACATGTGCAGGTCAGGCTGGATTGGCCGTGCTAAATTGTCCCATAGTGCCCAGGGATGTACAGGTTAGGGTGGATTGGCCGTGCTAAATTGTCCCATAGTGCCCCAGGGATGTGCAGGTTAGGGTGGATTGGCCGTGCTAAATTGTCCCATAGTGTCCAGGGATGTGCAGGTTAGGGTGGATTGGCCGTGCTAAATTGTCCCATAGTGTCCAGGGATGTGCAGGTTAGGCTGGATTGGCCGTGCTAAATTGTCCCATAGTGTCCAGGGATGTGCAGGTTAGGGTGGATTGGCCGTGCTAAATTGTCCCATAGTGTCCCAGGGATATGCAGGTTAGGGTGGATTGGCCGTGCTAAATTGTCCCATAGTGCCCAGGGATGTGCAGGTTAGGGTGGATTGGCCGTGCTAAATTGTCCCATCGTGCCTAGGGATGTGCAGGTTATGGTGGGTTGGCCGTGCTAAATTGTCCCATAGTGCCCAGGGATGTGCAGGTTAGGGTGGATTGGCCGTGCTAAATTGTCCCATCGTGCCTAGGGATGTGCAGGTTATGGTGGATTGGCCGTGCTAAATCGTCCCATAGTGCCCAGGGATGTACAAGTTAGGGTGGATTGGCCAAGCTAAATCGTCCCATAGTGCCCAGGGATGTGTAGGTTCGGGTGGATTGGCCGTGCTAAATCGTCCCATAGTGCCCAGGGATGTGCAGGTTAGGGTGGATTGGCCGTGCTAAATCGTCCCATAGTGCCCAGGGATGTGCAGGTTAGGGTGGATTGGCCACGATAAATTGTTAAATTGCTAAATTTCCCAAAATACCTCGCACTTATCTAAATTAAACCCCATCTGCCACTCCTCAGCCGACTGGCTCATCTGATCAGGGTCCCATTGTAATCTGAGGTAACCCTCTTCGCTGTCCACAATGCCTCCAATTTTGGTGTCATCTGCAAACTTACTAACTGTACCTCTAATGCTCGCATCCAAATCATTGATATTAGTCCTGTGGAGTAAAGTGATAGGTAACATCATTGCTCACGAATGTGAATATTACACATTGCACGGTCAGATCTTGGTGATATTCAGTCTGCTTTCAGACTCCTGGCCATTACCAGTTCAGAAAAGATTTACAAGGATGTTGCCAGGGTTGGAGGATTTGAGCTACAGGGAGAGGCTGAACAGGCTGGGGCTGTTTTCCCTGGAGCGTCGGAGGCTGAGGGGTGACCTTATAGAGGTTTATAAAATCATGTGGGGCATGGATAGGGTAAATAGACAAGGTCTTTTCCCTGGGGTGGGGAGGCACAGAGAGTCGAGGGCATGGGTTTGAAGTGAGAGAGGAAAAATTTAAAAGGGACCCGGGGGGGGGGGGGGCAGGGAGGTGGTTAACATTTTCACCCAGAGGGTGGTACGTGTATGGAATGAGCTGCCAGAGGATGTGGTGGAGGCTGGTACAATGACAACATTTAAAAGGCATCTGGATGGGGACAGGAATAGGAAGGGTTTGGAGGGATATGGGCCAAGTGCTGGGGAATGGGACGAGATTAGGTTAGGATATCTGCACGAGTTGGGCCAAAGAGTCTGTTTCCGTTCTGAACCTCTCTATGACTGAGCATGCACTCTACGATCTCTCAGTGCTCTGACCAATCAGAGCCAGTCAGCGACATGGAAAGCAAGTCACCTTCCTTTCTGATTAGAGTTTATTGACGACACAATCTTACAGTTCATTTCACATCCCCTACCTGGAGAAGTTCCCTCAATTCAGGCAATTACTGACTGCCGTGCGCTTTGTCTTAGCCTTAAATAAAGGCACAACAGACTACAGCCAATTCCCCTGTTTCCTACGAGTTTAAGCTTTTGATGTCAACCTTTATAAAACTAATTGGACAAAAGCAAAACGCATGTCGCTTCTCTGTGAAATCTGTCACCAAAGTCCACTGTTCTGTCACAACGGAAAATATTTTCCCTCTCCGCGTGGAGAAAATAATTACAAAGCAATTTAGGAATAAATTAAAACCCTTTTGCCATAATCTAGCAACACAATATTCGGCATCAATAATCTATTTTCTCGACAAAACGCACCCCCTCTCTGAGGTCATCCTAATGGTTTCCTGAAGCAGTGTTGCTCTTTGTCGAACAGATTGGCAACTGGTCAATCTATTTTGTTTGAGAGAACCTTTCTCATTCCAACGTCACCTTCACACGGACTCCTTTTTCTCTCTGACACCTTTTGTTAAATAAGTTTTGCCCTGAAGGAAATTATGACCCAATCAGCGTTTATCTTAGATTGTGCCTTGTAAACGATCTTTCCTTCAGGATATGAGGCAATATTCCCATCTATTGCTTTGTGTTTCTGTATCTAAAGTACTCCTAAGTGCTCGTTCATAAGAGGTTTTTACAGACGCACCATCGACAGCATCCTATCTTGATGCATCCCGGTAACTGCCCTGCCCAGGGCTGTGAGACACTCCAGGGAGCTGTGAACACAGCCCAGTCCCTCACACCAACCCAACCTTCCATCCACTAACTCCATCTACACTCCCCACTGCCCTCGGGAAGGCAGCCGACATCATCAGAGACCCCCTCCCACCCCGGTTAGAATCTCTCTCCCACCCTCTTCCCTCAGGCAGGAGGGACAAAAGCTCAAACACACGGACCGACAGATTCAAGAACAGCTTCCTCCCCACTGTTACCAGACTGCTGAATGAACCTCTCAAATTTTGAATCGAATGTCGATCTCACTCCCTGTGCACCTTCCGTGCAGCTGTAACACTGTGTTCCTTGTTCTGTTCTACCGCCCTTTGATCTGCCCGTACTGCAACAGGTTTCACTATCCCACGGTCCCTAGGGCTGCACGGTCGCTCAGTGGTTAGCACTGCTGTCTCACGGCGCAAGGGACACAGGTTCGATTCCCGCCTCGGGGAACTGTCTGGGTGGAGTTTGCACATTCTCCCCTCGTGTCTGCGTGGGGTTTCCTCCGGGTGCTCCGGTTTCCTCCCACGTTCCAAAAGATGTGCAGCTTAGGGTGGATTGGCCATGCTAAATTGTCCCATAGTGCCCAGGGAATGTGCAGGTTAGGGTGGATTGGCCATGCTAAATTGTCCCATAGTGCCCAGGGATGTGCAGGTTAGGGTGGATTGGCCGTGCTAAATTGTCCCATAGTGCCCAGGGAATGTGCAGGTTAGGGTGGATTGGCCGTGCTAAATTGTCCCATAGTGTCCAGGGATGTGTAGGTTAGGGTGGATTGGCCGTGCTAAATTGTCCCATAGTGCCCAGGGAATGTGCAGGTTAGGGTGGATTGGCCGTGCTAAATTGTCCCATAGTGCCCAGGGATGTGCAGGTTAGGGTGGATTGGCCGTGATAAATTGTCTCATAGTGTCCAGGGATGTGTAGGTTAGGGTGGATTGGCCGTGCTAAATTGTCCCATAGTGCCCAGGGATGTGCAGGTTAGGGTGGATTGGCCGTGCTAAATTGTCCCATAGTGCCCAGGGATGTGCAGGTTAGGGTGGATTGGCCGTGCTAAATTGTCCCATAGTGCCCAGGGATGTGCAGCTTAGGGTGGATTGGCCGTGCTAAATTGTCCCATAGTCCCAGGGATGTGCAGCTTAGGGTGGATTGGCCGTGCTAAATTGTCCCATAGTGCCCAGGGAATGTGCAGGTTAGGGTGGATTGGCCGTGCTAAATTGTCCCATAGTGCCCAGGGATGTGCAGGTTAGGGTGGATTGGCCGTGCTCAATTGTCCCATAGTGCCCAGGGATGTGCAGGTTAGGGTGGATTGGCCGTGCTCAATTGTCCCATAGTGCCCAGGGATGTGCAGGTTAGGGTGGATTGGCCGTGCTAAATTGTCCCATAGTGCCCAGGGATGTGCAGGTTAAGGTGGATTAGAGACATTGAGATGTACAGCACGGAAACAGACCCTTTGGTCCAACCCATCCATTCCAACCAGATATCCTAACCCAATCTAGTCCCACCTGCCAGCACTTGGCCCATGTCCCTCTAAACCCTTCCTATTCCTGTCCCCATCCAGATGCCTTTTAAATGTTGTCATTGTATCAGCCTCCACCACTTCCTCTGGCAGCTCATTCCACACACGTACCACCCTCTGGGTGAAAAAGTTGCCCCTCAGGTCTCTTTTATATTTTTCCCCTCTCACCCTAAACCTATGCCCCTCTAGTTCTGGACTCCCCCACCCCAGGGAAAAGACTTTGTCTATTTATCCTATCCATGCCACTCATAATTTTGTAAACCTCTATGAGGTCACCCCTCAGCCTCCGACGCTCCAGGGAAAACAGCCCCAGCCTGTTCAGCCTCTCCCTGTAGCTCAAATCCCTCCAACCCTGGCAACATCCTTGTAAATCTTTTCTGAACCCTTTCAAGTTTCACAGCATCTTTCCGATAGGAAGGAGACCAGAATTGCACACAATATTCCAACAATGGCCTAACCAATGTCCTGTACAGCCGCAACATGACCTCCCAACTCCTGTACTCAATACTCTGACCAATAAAGGAAAGCATACCAAATTGGCCGTGCTAAATTGCCCAGAGTGTTAGGTGCATTAGTCAGAGGGAAATAGGTCTGGGTGGGTTACTCTGTGGAGGGTCGGTGTGGACTTGTTAGGCCGAAGGGCCTGTTTCCACACTGTAGGGAATCTAATCTAACATGTAACAACAATAAATCAAATCATAGCATCCGTTAAAATGATTCATTTCATTTTATCTGAATTAATTGGGGCTGGAAGCCTGAGTTACCATGAATTTAATTTTTAAAAATCTCTTATTTGAGCTCGGTACCTTTTCAAAATGGCACTCCATTCCAATAGGTCACAGTCAGCATCGGGTCGAATTCAGGATGGACAATCGATTCAACTGATTAATCAAACTTTATAAACTGCAACTAAATCAGACAGTGCTGGGGAAACAGAGTTTGTGTTTGACCGAACTCTTTGCATCTTGTATATTGGATCCACTTTCAGCGAGAACCTGACCTGATTTTACTGGGACGTGATCGACTTGCTCCAAGTGAGATCATTGATCGACGTCATTCCCAATTGGTTTGGCTTGATATCCAAGGCAATATATTCGAAACCCCTGGAAATCTCACCACCAATCCTAAACTCCCTTTTTAAATCGATGACGTGCTATTTGAACACTGCAGAACCTCACCAATGAACGTGCATCATAAAGTTGCCCACCAGTTTCTATCTATGGAATCCTTCTGGATCTATTTTTAGCTGATGAATGCTTTTTCCAGCCGGTCCTAACTGAGAAATGCCACATTCTATCTGCTTGCTTCATCCTATGAGGATAGCTACTTCCTCTCAATATCTCCTGCTTCTTTAAGTGATTTCGAAGGTGGTGGATGTTGCCAGGGTTAGGGGGCTTGAGCTACAGGGAGAGGCTGAACAGGCTGGGGCTGTTTTCCCTGGAGCGTCAGAGGCTGAGGGGTGACCTCATAGAGGTTTATAAAATCATGAGGGGACATGGATAGGGTAAATAGTGAAGGCCTTTTCCCTGGGGTGGGGGAGTCCAGAACGAGAGGGGCATAGGTTTAGGGTGAGAGGGGAAAGATATAAAAAGGACCTGAAGGGCAACATTTTCACACAGAGGGTGGTACGTGTATGGAATGAGCTGCCAGAGGAAGTGGTGGAGGCTGGTACAATGACAACATTTAAGAGGCATCTGGATGGGTACATGAATGGGAAGGGTTTGGAGGGATATGGGCCGAGTGCTGGCAAATGGAACTAGATTAATTTTGGGTACCTGATCGGGACGGACGAGTTGGACCGAAGGGTCTGTTTCCGTGCTGCACAGCTTAGTGACTCGGTCTATCCGCGGAAATGTGGCCAAAGGAGCCGAGAAGGTTTTCAGGATCCGTTTTCCTGGGGCAGGGAATCTCCTGTCACAAGTGGATTTCTTCGCTATCTCTGCCTACAGGTATGGATTAGCCTTCAGGGAAGAGTTTTCACATGGACGTGCGTCTGCCTGTACGCAAGGCCTTGCGGTGCGGTGAGATGCTGACAGTGTAGGCCCCAGTCTACACTGTTATTGCGATACACCCCCTCCTTCTCTATGGGGCGGCACGGTGGCTCAGTGGTTAGCACTGCTGCCTCACAGCGCCAGAGATCCCGGTTCAATTCCCACCCTCGGGCAACTGTCTGTGTGGAGTTTGCACATTCTCCCCCCGTGTCGGTGTGGGTTTCCTCTGGGTGCTCCGGTTTCCTCCCACAGTCCAAAGATGTGCAGGGCAGGGTGGATTGGCCGTGCTAAATTGTCCCATAGTGCCCAGGGATGTGCAGGTCAGGGTGGATTGGCCGTGCTAAATTGTCCCATAGTGTCCAGGGATGTGCAGGTTAGGGTGGATTGGCCGTGCTAAATTGTCCCATAGTGTCCAGGGATGTGCAGGTTAGGGTGGATTTGGCTGTGCTAAATTGTCCCATAGTGCCCAGGGATGTGCAGGTTAGGGTGGATTGGCCGTGCTAAATTGTCCCATAGTGTCCAGGGATGTGCAGGTTAGGGTGGATTGGCCGTGCTAAATTGTCCCATAGTGTCCAGGGATGTGCAGGTTAGGGTGGATTGGCCGTGCTAAATTGTCTGTAGTGTTGGGTGAAGGGGTAAATGTAGGGGAATGGGTCTGGGTGGGTTGCTCTTCGGCGGGTCAGTGTGGGCTTGTTGGGCCGAAGGGCCTGTTTCCACACTGTAAGTAATCTAATCTAATTCTCACCCTCTCCCCTCACCCGATGGCAGGGACTATACACCAGTAGTTGTCTCTTTCTCTCTCATGACAGTGCCGGCCTGAGGCAACATTTCCTTAAACACTTCTACGGGAATACCTATCACTGACCTGGCATCCAAGCTGAGAGTGCTCCAACCTGGGGCACCTACTGGACAATTGAAGCCTTGTCTCTGACGGGTCAGCATGGCAGACATTCAACACATAGTTACAGACTCACGCGGCATGGAAACAGACCCAACCCGTCCATGCCGACCAGACATCCTACATTAATCCAGTCCTATTTCCCATCACTTGGCCCTTATCCCTCCAAACCCTTCCTATTCATGTCCCCATCCAGATGCCTTTTAAATTGTACCAGCCTCCACCACTTCCTCTGGCAGCTCCTTCCACACACGCGCCACCCTCTGGGTGAAAAAGCTGCCCCTCAGGTCCCTTTCCCCTCTCACCCCAGACCAATGCCCCTCTGGTTTTTGGAATCCCCCATCCCAGGGAAAAGACCTTGTCTATTCATCCTATCCAAGTCCCCTCACGATTTTGTAAACCGCTATAAGGTCACCCCTTATTACTGCGATATGGGCCCAGTGCTGGCAAAGAGGACCGGGTTAGTTTAGGGTACCTGGTCAGCACGGACAAGTTTCCACACTGTTTCTGTGACTCTGTCCCCCCTCGTGATTTGATAAGCTTCCATACAGCCAGCGCTCCAACTCCGATGCTCCAGGGAATCCCCGCCCACCCAACCTGTCCCGATCAACTCCAACCCTCAAACCTTGGGAAATTCTTTTGTTGAGAACCCTTCCTAGTTTTAGTAACATCCCTCCTGTGGCAGGCAGACTTGCGCACCAAACATATTCAACACAAAACCGTCAGAAGCGACACAGGGAACAAAGAGGTGAAACAGGGGCTGAGGGAGATCTGCTGCAATCAAATTGGGATATCTTATTGATTTTAATTCGCGGGCAGAAAATGTCTGAGTCTCAATTCTGAAGGTGCTGAGAGGGAATTGGGTGTGGAAATTGACAGTCAGCCACCCGCGTGTGTGTTTTCAGACTTCTGACATAACTCAAGACCGTGTTTTAAATCACATGGACACAGGGGAACGGAAATGTAATCTCACGGTGAAATGTGGTACCAGAACTGGGTTCCTTTCCCCATTACAGTGTCTGGTGATTCTCCTGCAGGTAATCTGAGTCAGCGCCATCACTGTCAGAGGAGACACTAATCAACCTTCAAGTTTGATTGGAGTTTACTGACAACTAAATAAGGTGCAGGGAGCAGCACTGCAGCCCTGTTCAATTCCAGTAACGCGTTAAAGAGAATTTCTGCCACCTCTCTGCTGCTCATAATCAGTCACACTGCGAAAGAACTGCTGAATCGCCAACACTGGTCACATCAATCACCACTCCCCGAAATCCCTCTGTGTCCAGCACAAGGGCCTGTGGGCAGGGGCTGGCTCAGCAATGAACGGGGTGCACTGACCATAACAGGCTTATAGGGTGTGGCAGGGAGAGCCAGCTGTCATTGTAATCTTCGAATGTACGGGTGACACACACACAGAGTGATATCTCACACAGGGACACACGGGGGGACACACACACACTCACACACACACACACACACACAGACACGGGGACACACACTCACAGACACACATACACACACACACACACACACACACACACAGACACGGGGACACATACTCACAGACACACACACACTCACACACACACACACAGACACGGGGACACACACTCGCAGACACACACACACACAGACACGGGGACACACACTCACAGACACACACACACACAGACACACACACAGACACGGGGACACACACTCACAGACACACACACACTCACACACACACACAGACACACAGACACAGGGACACACACTCACAGACACACACACACACACACACACACACACAGGGACACACACTCACAGACACACACACACTCACAGACACACACACACACACACACACACAGACACGGGGACACACACACACTCACACACACACACAGACACGGGGACACACACTCACGGACACACAGACACAGGGACACACACTCACAGGGACACACACACTCACACACAAACACAGGGACACACACTCACAGACACACACACACTCACACACAGACACGGGGACACACTCACAGACACACACACACTCACACACACACACAGACACACACAGACACAGGGACACACACACAGTGTGATATCTCACACAGGGACACACGGGGACACACACACACTCAAACACACAGACACACACAGACACGGGGACACACACTCACAGACACACACACACACACACACACACACAGACACGGGGACACACACTCACGGACACACACACACTCACACACACACAGACACAGGGACACACTCACAGACACACACACACTCACACACAAACACAGGGACACACACTCACAGACACACACACACTCACACACAGACACGGGGACACACACTCACAGACACACACTCACACACACACACAGACACGGGGACACACACTCACACACACACACACAGACACACACAGACACAGGGACACACACACAGTGTGATATCTCACACAGGGACACAGGGGGGGACACACACACTCAAACACACAGACACACACAGACACGGGGACACACACTCACAGACACACACACACACACAGACACACACACAGACACGGGGACACACACACAGACACACACAGACACACACAGACACGGGGACACACACTCACAGACACACACACACAGACACGGGGACACACACTCACAGACTCACACACACTCACACACACACACAGACACGGGGACACACACACACACTCACACACACACACACACACAGACACGGGGACACACACTCACAGACACACACACACACACACACAGACACGGGGACACACACTCACAGACACACACAGACATGGGGACACACACACTCACAGACACGGGGACACACACTCACAGACACACACACACTCACACACACACACAGACACGGGGACACACACTCACAGACACACACACACTCACACACACACACAGACACGGGGGGACACACTCACAGACACACACACACTCACACACACACACAGACACGGGGACACACACTCACAGACACACACACACACACACAGACACGGGGACACACACTCACAGACACACACAGACATGGGAACACACACACTCACAGACACACACAAATTCTCACACACACACACACATACACACACATACTCAAGGACACACACACACAGCGTGATATCTCACACGGGGACACACACACACTCACACACACACACAGACATGGGGACACACACACACACACAGCGTGATATCTCACACAGGGACACACAGGGACATACACAGGGACACACACAGACACGGGGACACACACACTCACAGACTCACATACACACACACTCACAGACACGCACACACAGTGTGATATCTCACACAGGGACACACGGAGACACACACATACACACACACACAGACATGGGGACTCACACACTCACAGACACACACACCGTGATATCTCACACAGGGACACATACAGGGACAAGGGGACACACACACATACACGCAGACACGGACACACACACACACACACATACACACACACTCACACACTCACAGACACACAGACACACACACAGTGTAATATCTCACACAGGGACACGGGGACACACACAGGGACACACACAGGGACACACATATAGACACGGGGACACACACACTCACAGACACACACAGCGTGATATCTCACACAGGGACACACACAGGGACAAGGGGACACACACACATACACGCAGACACGGACACACACACACACACACACATACACACACACTCACACACTCACAGACACACAGACACACACACAGTGTAATATCTCACACAGGGACACGGGGACACACACAGGGACACACACAGGGACACACATATAGACACGGGGACACACACACATACACACACACTCACAGACACACACACACAGCATAATATGTCACACAGGAACACACACAGGGACACACACACAGACACGGGGACACACACACACATACACACACTCACAGACACACACACACAGACACAGGGACACACACTCACACAGATTCTCTCTCACACACACACACACACAGACATGGACACACTCACAGACAGACAGACAGACACACAGACACAGACACACACACAGACACACACAGACACAGACACACAGACACAGACACACACACAGATACAGACACACACACAGACATACACACACACAGACATACACACACACAGACACACACAGACATGGACACACATGCACACACACACATTCTATCTCTCACGCACACACACATTCTCTCACACACTCTCTCACACACATACACACACACACTCACAGACACACACGCACATGCACACAGGCACGGACACACACAGACACACACACACATACACACTCTCACAGACACACACACACACAGATACACACACAGACACACACAGACACACACAGACACGGGGACACACACTCACAGACACACAGATACACAGACACGGGGACACACACTCACAGACACACACACACTCACACACACACACAGACACGGGGACACACACTCACAGACACACACAGGCACACACACACACAGACACGGGGACACACACTCACAGACACACACAGACATGGGGACACACACACTCACAGACACGGGGACACACACTCACAGACACAGACACACACACAGACACGGGGACACACACTCACAGACACACACACACTCACACATACACACAGACACGGGGGGACACACTCACAGACACACACACACACACACAGACACGGGGACACACACTCACAGACACACACAGACATGGGAACACACACACTCACAGACACGGGGACACACACTCACAGACACACACAGACATGGGAACACACACACTCACAGACACACACAAATTCTCACACACTCACCGACTCACATACACACACACTCACACACAGACACGGGGGGACACACTCACAGATACACACACACACACACAGACACCGGGACACACACTCACAGACACACACACTCTCACACACACACAGGCACACACAGACACAGGGACACACACACAGTGTGATATCTCACACAGGGACACACGGGGGGACACACACAGACACGGGGACACACACTCACAGACACACACACAGACAGACACAGACACAGACAGACACGGGGACACACACTCACAGACACACACACACACACAGACACGGGGACACACACTCACAGACACACACACACTCACACACACACACAGACACGGAGACACACACTCACAGACACACACACACACATACACACACAGACATGGGGACACACACTCACACACACACACAGACACACACAGACACAGGGACACACACACAGTGTGATATCTCACACAGGGACACACGGGGGACACACACACACTCAAACACACAGACACACACAGACACGGGGACACACACTCACAGACACACACACACACAGACACACACAGACACACACAGACACGGGGACACACACTCACAGACTCACACACACTCACACGGGGACACACACTCACAGACACACACACACTCACACACACACACAGACACGGGGACACACACACACTCACACACACACACAGACACGGGGACACACACTCACAGACACACACCCTCACACACACACACAGACACGGGGACACACACTCACAGACACACACACACACACACAGACACGGGGACACACACTCACAGACACACACAGACATGGGAACACACACACTCACAGACACACACAAATTCTCACACACACACACACATACACACACATACTCAAGGACACACACACACAGCGTGATATCTCACACGGGGACACACACACACTCACACACACACACAGACATGGGGACACACACACACACAGCGTGATATCTCACACAGGGACACACAGGGACATACACAGGGACACACACAGACACGGGGACACACACACTCACAGACTCACATACACACACACTCACAGACACGCACACACAGTGTGATATCTCACACAGGGACACACGGAGACACACACATACACGCAGATACGGACACACACACACACACACACACACATACACACACACTCACACACTCACAGACACACAGACGCACAAACAGCGTAATATCTCACACAGGGACACGGGGACACACACAGGGACACACACAGGGACACACATATAGACACGGGGACACACACACATACACACACACTCACACACTCACAGACACACAGACACACAAACAGCGTAATATCTCACACAGGGACACGGGGACGGACACGGGGACACACACAGGGACACACACAGGGACACACATATAGACACGGGGACACACACACATACACACACACTCACAGACATACACACACTCACAGACACACACACACACACACACAGATACACACACAGACACACACAGACACGGGGACACACACTCACAGACACACAGATACACAGACACGGGGACACACACTCACAGACACACACACACTCACACACACACACAGACATGGGGACACACACCCACAGACACACACACACTCACACACAGACACGGGGACACACACTCACAGACACACACACACACACACACACACAGACACGGGGACACACACTCACAGACACACACAGACATGGGGACACACACACTCACAGACACGGGGACACACACTCACACACACACACACACAGACACGGGGACACACACTCACAGACACACACACACACACAGACACGGGGACACACACTCACAGACACACACACACTCACACACACACACAGACACGGGGGGACACACTCACAGACACACACACACACACACACAGACACGGGGACACACACTCACAGACACACACAGACATGGGAACACACACACTCACAGACACACACAAATTCTCACACACTCACCGACTCACATACACACACACTCACACACAGACACGGGGGGACACACTCACAGATACACACACACACACAGACACGGGGACACACACTCACAGACACACACACACTCACACACACACAGAGACACACACAGACACAGGGACACACACACAGTGTGATATCTCACACAGGGACACACGGGGGGACACACACAGACAAGGGGACACACACTCACAGACACACACACACACAGACACAGACAGACACGGGGACACACACTCACAGACACACACACACACACAGACACGGGGACACACACACACACACTCACACACACACACACAGACACGGGGACACACACTCACGGACACACACACACTCACACACACACAGACACAGGGACACACACTCACAGACACACACACACACAGACACAGACACAGACAGACACGGGGACACACACTCACAGACACACACACACACACAGACACGGGGACACACACACACACACTCACACACACACACACAGACACGGGGACACACACTCACGGACACACACACACTCACACACACACAGACACAGGGACACACACTCACAGACACACACACACTCACACATAAACACAGGGACACACACTCACAGACACACACACACTCACACACAGACACGGGGACACACACTCACAGACACACACACACTCACACACACACACAGACACGGGGACACACACTCACACACACACACACAGACACACACAGACACAGGGACACACACACAGTGTGATATCTCACACAGGGACACACGGGGGACACACACACACTCAAACACACACACACACACAGACACGGGGACACACACTCACAGACACACACACACACAGACACACACAGACACACACAGACACGGGGACACACACTCACAGACACACACACACAGACACGGGGACACACACTCACAGACACACACACACACAGACACACACAGACACACACAGACACACACAGACACGGGGACACACACTCACAGACACACACACACAGACACGGGGACACACACTCACAGACACACACACACTCACACACACACACAGACACGGGGACACACACTCACAGACACACACACACTCACACACACAGACACGGGGACACACACTCACAGACACACACACACTCACACACACACACAGACACGGGGACACACACTCACAGACACCACCCTCACACACACACACAGACACGGGGACACACACTCACAGACACACACACACACACACAGACACGGGGACACACACTCACAGACACACACAGACATGGGAACACACACACTCACAGACACACACAAATTCTCACACACACACACACATACACACACATACTCAAGGACACACACACACAGCGTGATATCTCACACGGGGACACACACACACACACACACACACAGACATGGGGACACACACACACACACAGCGTGATATCTCACACAGGGACACACAGGGACATACACAGGGACACACACAGACACGGGGACACACACTCACGGACACACACACACTCACACACACACAGACACAGGGACACACACTCACAGACACACACACACTCACACATAAACACAGGGACACACACTCACAGACACACACACTCACACACAGACACGGGGACACACACTCACAGACACACACACACATACACACACAGACACGGGGACACACACTCACACACACACACACACAGACACACACAGACACAGGGACACACACACAGTGTGATATCTCACACAGGGACACACGGGGGACACACACACACTCAAACACACAGACACACACAGACACGGGGACACACACTGACAGACACACACACACACAGACACACACAGACACACACAGACACACACAGACACGGGGACACACACTCACAGACACACACACACAAACACGGGGACACACACTCACAGACACACACACACTCACACACACACACAGACACGGGGACACACACACACTCACACACACACACAGACACGGGGACACACACTCACAGACACACACACACTCACACACACACACAGACACGGGGACACACACTCACAGACACACACCCTCACACACACACACAGACACGGGGACACACACTCACAGACACACACACACACACACAGACACGGGGACACACACTCACAGACACACACAGACATGGGAACACACACACTCACAGACACACACAAATTCTCACACACACACACACATACACACACATACTCAAGGACACACACACACAGCATGATATCTCACACGGGGACACACACACACACACACACACACAGACACGGGGACACACACACTCACAGACTCACATACACACACACTCACAGACACGCACACACAGTGTGATATCTCACACAGGGACACACGGAGACACACACATACACACACACACACAGACATGGGGACACACACACTCACACACACACACAGACATGGGGACACACACACACACACAGCGTGATATCTCACACAGGGACACACAGGGACATACACAGGGACACACACAGACACGGGGACACACACACTCACAGACTCACATACACACACACTCACAGACACGCACACACAGTGTGATATCTCACACAGGGACACACGGAGACACACACATACACACACACACACACACAGACATGGGGACACACACACTCACAGACACACACAGCGTGATATCTCACACAGGGACACACACAGGGACACGGGGACACACACACATACACGCAGATACGGACACACACACATACACACACACTCACACACTCACAGACACACAGACACACAAACAGCGTAATATCTCACACAGGGACACGGGGACACACACAGGGACACACACAGGGACACACATATAGACACGGGGACACACACACATACACACACACTCACAGACATACACACACAGCATAATATCTCACACAGGGACACACACAGGGACACACACAGGGACACAACACAGACACGGGGACACACACACACATACACACACTCACAGACACACACACACACACAGACACAGGGACACACACTCACACAGATCCTCACACACACACACACACACAGACATGGACACACTCACAGACAGACAGACAGACACACAGGCACAGACACACACACACACACAGACACACACACACAGACACAGACACACACACACAGACACAGACACACACACACATACAGAAACACACACAGACATACACACACACACAGACACACACAGACATGGACACACATGCACACACACACATTCTATCTCTCACGCACACACACATTCTCTCACACACTCTCTCACACACATACACACACACACACACACACACACACAAACACTCACAGACACACACGCACATGCACACAGACACGGACACACACAGACACACACACAGTCACAGACACACACACACTGACAGACAGACAGACACACAGGCACAGACACAGACATGTACAGACACGGATACACACAGACAGACTCGCACACACACACACATACACACATGGGGACACACACACACAGACACGCACACACATGGGCACGCACAGACACAGACACACATACACACACATGCACACACATTCACATACACACACACACACATACGGAAAGACACACATACGGACACACACTCACACCCCCACATTAGACACACACACCCACACAGACAGACAGAGAGACAAACACACACACACACATACACACACACGTTAACACTCCTTGGAACCACAGCACAGAAGGGGGCTGTTCGGTCCATCTAGTCCATGCTGACACAAAGACACCCCGTTGCCCTTTCTAATTCCCACCTTCCTGCCCACGTCTCCCAGCCCTGACAGTATTTCAGGTGTTTGAAAGCGTTTCAGATCTCTGTCTCCAGCAGCAACTCTCTGTGTGTACAAAGGCTCTCCCTCTGAGCGCTGGTGCTGGAACTCTCTGCCACGGGAAACAGGTCCCTCCTGCGTACTCTATCTCTATCCCTCTCACAATGTTGTATACCTGGATCATGTCACACCCCCATTTCCTGCTCCAAGAAACCCCCCCCTAAACCCCCCAACCTCTCCAGTCTCTCCTCGGAGCGACAATTCTCCAACCCTGGCACCGTCTGAGTAAATCTCTGCTGTCTCCCCACAACGTCAGAACTGCACACAAGCCTGACCCATGACTATACAGTTTTACTGCTATACCCCCCTACTTCTGTAGCCTGCACCTCCGCCAAGGAAGGGAGAGCATTACCTTCATTCTGACCTTATCTAGCCCACGCTGCTTCAGGGACCTGGGCACCTGCACGCCCAGCTCGCTCCCCCCTCAGTATATTCCCGTTTATTGTGCGTTCCCTTTCACCGTGCATCCTCCCCAAATGCGTTACCTCGCGCTTACCTGCGCCCACCTACCACTTCCCTACCCACCTCTCCCAGCCCCCAGCGCAGCTATCCTCTACAGCACCCACTACACTGCCAACTTGGTGTTAGCTGATTGTTTTACCTCGGATTTGGGCACAAACGGCTAAGGGGGTACCAGCACTGATTCCTGAGGAACAGCCACCCACTCGCAAGAGCAACCATTAACTATTACTCTTGGTTTCCCGTTACTTTGGATCCAATTGATTTTGTGGACCTTGTCAAGTACCTTACTGAAGTCCACGTCGACCGCATCCACCGCAGCACCTTCAGCGACCCCATGCGTCGCGTTCTCAAAGTATTCAATCCTGCTAAAGGATTAACGTTGTCCCCACATCCAGGCCCTGCCTTTCCGAGTCAGTCTGATCCCTCTGGGTTGACTCCAACAATTTGCCCACCGTCGGGGTCAGACCAACTGGCCTGTAATCCTTTGACTTTGCCTTTGGCACCTTTTTAGAAACCACATTCGCCTTCCTCCAGTCCTCCGGCACCTCACCCGCCTCCAGTGAAGATTGGGAGATAACCCTCAGAGCGTCCATTCTCTCTCCTCCCTGACCACCTGGGGAACAACCCATCCAGCCCTGGCAACGTTGCCATTCCCAAGGATTCCTACTCCTCCGACACTTCCTCTTTCGTCACAATTATTTTGTCAATTGGATTACGACATCCACATCGTCCCCTTTCCTTTGCAAATGGAGAGACAAAAAAGGTTCATTTAAAGAGGGTTTTGAGAAGATTTGAAGCTCAGGTTGAGGTTCTGGATGTGGGTTTGCTCGCTGAGCTGGAGGGTTCATCTTCAGACGTTTCGTCACCAGACGCGGTAACATCTTCAGTGAGTCTCTGGACAACGCACTGCAGATGATTCCTGCTTTCTATGTACATGTTGGGGTTTCTTTGGGTTGGTGACGGAACTCGATCAACAAATGCATTGACTTGGGCCCGATTGACCACCCCCTTGAGAAAAAGAACCGGAAATGACATCACCACAGGAAATGACATCACCAACCCAAAGCAACCCAAACAGGTACATCAGAAAGCAGGAATCATCATCAATGCTTTGTCCAGAGGCTCACCGAAGATCTTCCCTCGTACGGTGACGAAACGTCTGAGACAAACCTTCCAGCTCAGCGAGCAAACCTACATCCAGAAATTTATTTAAAATTCTTCCCAAAATTGTCTGCATCTTCATCAAAAATTCCCTTCTTCATCTCTGATAGCTCAACACCTTTTCCCGAACTATCCTTTCGCCCTTGACATACGAGTAAAGTATCTTTGAGTTTTCCTTTATCTTGCTGACCAATTTTTTTTCATGACATCCCTTTGATTTCTCTCTCGCTTTTCTCTTTAACTTGATCCGTTACTTCCTGTCCTCCTCTCAGCTATCTGCAGTCTTAGGCTTTTACTTGTGAATATTATAATCTTTTTTTTCTCTGTTTAATCTCTCCCCAGTATTTTTTAGAGGCAACCATTGGGGGTCTAGATTTGGGGTCCACCGTTCTTATTTTTGGAAGGGACATATCTGTTTCCTTTTGTCCCGAGTACATCCCTGGGACACTAGGGGACAATTTAGAATGGCCAATCCACCCTAACCTGCACATCCCTGGACACTATGGGACAATTTAGCACGGCCAATCCACCCTAACCTGCACATCCCTGGGCACTATGGGACAATTTAGCACGGCCAATCCACCCTAACCTGCACATCCCTGGGCACTATGGGACAATTTAGCACGGCCAATCCACCCTAACCTGCACATCCCTGGGCACTATGGGACAATTTAGCACGGCCAATCCACCCTAACCTGCACATCACTGGGCACTATGGGACAATTTAGCACGGCCAATCCACCCTAACCTGCACATCCCCGGGCACTATGGGACAATTTAGCACGGTCAATCCACCCTAACCTGCACATCCCTGGGCACTATGGGACAATTTAGCACGGTCAATCCACCCTAACCTGCACATCACTGGGCACTATGGGGCAATTTAGCACGGCTAATCCACCCTAACCTGCACATCCCCGGGCACTATGGGACAATTTAGCACGGTCAATCCACCCTAACCTGCACATCCCTGGGCACTATGGGACAATTTAGCACGGTCAATCCACCCTAACCTGCACATCACTGGGCACTATGGGACATTTTAGCACGGCCAATCCACCCTAACCTGCACATCCCTGGGCACTATGGGACAATTTAGCACGGTCAATCCACCCTAACCTGCACATGCCTGGGCACTATGGGATAATTTAGCACGGCCAATCCACCCTAACCCGCACATCCCTGGGCACTATGGGATAATTTAGCACGGCCAATCCACCCTAACCTGTACATCCCTGGACACTATGGGACAATTTAGCACGGCCAATCCACCCTAACCTGCACATCCCTGGGCACTATGGGACAATTTAGCACGGCCAATCCCATCCTAACCTGCACATCCCTGGGCACTATGGGAAAATTTATCACGGCCAATCCACCCTAACCTGCACATCCCTGGAAACTATGGGACAATTTAGCACGGCCAATCCACCCTAACCTGTACATCCCTGAGCACCATGGGACAATTTAGCACGGCCAATCCACCCTAACCTGTACATCCCTGAGCACCATGGGACAATTTAGCACGGCCAATCCACCCTAACCTGTACATCCCTGGGCACTATGGGACAATTTAGCACGGCCAATCCACCCTAACTTGCACATCCCTGGACACTATGGGACAATTTAGAATGGCCAATCCACCCTAACCTGTACATCCCTGAGCACCATGGGACAATTTAGCACGGCCAATCCACCCTAACCTGCACATCCCTGGGACACTATGGGACAATTTAGCACGGCCAATCCACCCTAACTTGCACATCCCTGGGCACTATGGGACAATTTAGCGTGGCCAATCCACCCTAACCTGCACATCCCTGGGCACTATGGGACAATTTAACACGGCCAATCCACCCTAACCTGCACATCCCTGGACACTATGGGACAATTTAGCACGGCCAATCCACCCTCACCTGTACATCCCTGGGCACTATGGGACAATTTAGCACGGCCAATCCACCCTAACCTGCACATCCCTGGGCACTATGGGACAATTTAGCATGGCCAATCCACCCTCACCTGTACATCCCTGGGCACTATGGGACAATTTAGCACGGTCAATCCACCCTAACCTACACATCCCTGGACACTATGGGACAATTTAGCACGGCCAATCCACCCTAACCTGCACATCCCTGGGCACTATGGGACAATTTAGCACGGCCAATCCACCCTCACCTGTACATCCCTGGGCACTATGGGACAATTTAGCACGGTCAATCCACCCTAACCTGCACATCCCTGGACACTATGGGACAATTTAGCACGGCCAATCCACCCTAACCTGCACATTCCTGGACACTATGGGACAATTTAGCATGGCCAATCCACCCTAACCTGCACATCCCTGGACACTATGGGACAATTTAGCACGGCCAATCCACCCTAACCTGTACATCCCTGAGCACAATGGGACAATTTAGCACGGCCAATCCACCCTAACCTGCACATTCCTGGACACTATGGGACAATTTAGCATGGCCAATCCACCCTAACCTGCACATCCCTGGGCACTATGGGACAATTTAGCGTGGCCAATCCACCCTAACCTGCACATCCCTGGGCACTATGGGACAATTTAACACGGCCAATCCACCCTAACCTGCACATCCCTGGACACTATGGGACAATTTAGCACGGCCAATCCACCCTCACCTGTACATCCCTGGGCACTATGGGACAATTTAGCACGGCCAATCCACGCTAACCTGCACATCCCTGGGCACTATGGGACAATTTAGCATGGCCAATCCACCCTCACCTGTACATCCCTGGGCACTATGAGACAATTTAGCACGTTCAATCCACCCTAACCTACACATCCCTGGACACTATGGGACAATTTAGCACGGCCAATCCACCCTAACCTGCACATCCCTGGGCACTATGGGACAATTTAGCACGGCCAATCCACCCTCACCTGTACATCCCTGGGCACTATGGGACAATTTAGCACGGCCAATCCACCCTCACCTGTACATCCCTGGGCACTATGGGACAATTTAGCACGGCCAATCCACCCTAACCTGCACATTCCTGGATACTATGGGACAATTTAGCATGGCCAATCCACCCTAACCTGCACATCCCTGAGCACAATGGGACAATTTAGCACGGCCAATCCACCCTAACCTGCACATCCCTGGACACTATGGGACAATTTAGCACGGCCAATCCACCCTAACCTGCACATCCCTGGGCACTATGGGACAATTTAGCACGGCCAATCCACCCTAACCTGCACATCCCTGGGCACTATGGGACAATTTAGCACGGCCAATCCACCCTAACCTGCACATCTTTGGACTGTGAGAGGAACCCGGAGCACCTGGAGGAAACTCCACACAGACACGGGGGGGGAGAATGTGCAAACTCCACACAGTCAGTCGCCCGAAGGTGGGATCGAACCTGGTCCCTGGCACTGTGAGGCAGCAGCGCTAACCACTGAGCCACCGTGCCACCTTCTTATCGGCATCAGTCTCAGGTACTAGCACCAACCCGGGTAGGATGACTACACAAAGGTACCCAGCACAGCTCTCAATAAATGGGAAATATTTACTACGGAGTATATAATGGCCGCTGCCGTTACATCTGAGTGACATGGGCTCCTCTCGTGAGACCTCAGGCTGCTCGTAGGAGCGGGTACAAACGGGTGGCAGCTACGTTGGTCTGACAGATGGCACTGCAGCACAGGCTACTTAGCAGCACGCGTAAACCAACGCGCACAGGTAAGCACCTCCCGGGAGCAGTCCTTCATATCTTAGCAGTCTGTTCTGCCCTTTGGCCCACTCTGTTAGTCCCTGGAGTCAGGGGGAAGGAGCACCGATCTCCACAGCCCCCATTGGGACTGACTTCACTCAGGGCATGTGGTGCCCACTGTGATCCCAGCCCGCAACCCACCTCCACCCCATCGACCTTGTCACCTCCTGCCACCGTCCGAGGGAGGGTTTGATGGGGACAGTGTAGAGGGAGCTTTACTCTGTATCTAACCCCGTGCTGTCCCTGTCCTGGGGAGTGTTTGATGGGGGACAGTGTAGAGGGTGCTTTACTCTGTGTCTAACCCCATGCTGTCCCTGTCCTGGGGAATGTTTGATGGGGGACAGTGTAGAGGGAGCTATACTCTGTATCTAACCCCGTGCTGGCCCTGTCCTGGGGAGGGTTTGATGGGGACAGTGTAGAGGAAGCTTTACTCTGTATCTAACCCCGTGCTGTCCCTGTCCTGGGGAGGGTTTGATGGGGACAGTGTAGAGGGAGCTTTACTCTGTATCTAACCCCGTGCTGTCCCTGTCCTGGGGAGGGTTTGATGGGGACAGTGTAGAGGGAGCTTTACTCTGTATCTAACCCCGTGCTGTCCCTGTCCTGGGGAGGGTTTGATGGGGACAGTGTAGAGAGAGCTTTACTCTGTATCTAACCCCGTGCTGTCCCTGTCCTGGGGAGGGTTTGATGGGGACAGTGTAGAGGGAGCTTTACTCTGTATCTAACCCCGTGCTGTCCCTGTCCTGGGGAATGTTTGATGGGGGACAGTGTAGAGGGAGCTTTACTCTGTATCTAACCCCGTGCTGGCCCTGTCCTGGGGAGTGTTTGATGGGGACAGTGTAGAGGAAGCTTTACTCTGTATCTAACCCCGTGCTGTCCCTGTCCTGGGGAATGTTTGATGGGGGACAGTGTAGAGGGAGCTTTACTCTGTATCTAACCCCGTGCTGTCCCTGTCCTGGGGAGTGTTTGATGGGGGACAGTGTAGAGGGAGCTTTACTCTGTATCTAACCCCATGCTGTCCCTGTCCTGGGGAATGTTTGATGGGGGACAGTGTAGAGGGAGCTTTACTCTGTATCTAACCCCGTGCTGTCCCTGTCCTGGGGAGTGTTTGATGGGGGACAGTGTAGAGGGAGCTTTACTCTGTGTCTAACCCCATGCTGTCCCTGTCCTGGGGAATGTTTGATGGGGGACAGTGTAGAGGGAGCTATACTCTGTATCTAACCCCGTGCTGGCCCTGTCCTGGGGAGGGTTTGATGGGGACAGTGTAGAGGAAGCTTTACTCTGTATCTAACCCCGTGCTGTCCCTGTCCTGGGGAGGGTTTGATGGGGACAGTGTAGAGGGAGCTTTACTCTGTATCTAACCCCGTGCTGTCCCTGTCCTGGGGAGGGTTTGATGGGGACAGTGTAGAGGGAGCTTTACTCTGTATCTAACCCCGTGCTGTCCCTGTCCTGGGGAGGGTTTGATGGGGACAGTGTAGAGAGAGCTTTACTCTGTATCTAACCCCGTGCTGTCCCTGTCCTGGGGAGGGTTTGATGGGGACAGTGTAGAGGGAGCTTTACTCTGTATCTAACCCCGTGCTGTCCCTGTCCTGGGGAATGTTTGATGGGGGACAGTGTAGAGGGAGCTTTACTCTGTATCTAACCCCGTGCTGGCCCTGTCCTGGGGAGTGTTTGATGGGGACAGTGTAGAGGGAGCTTTACTCTGTATCTAACCCCGTGCTGTCCCTGTCCTGGGGAATGTTTGATGGGGGACAGTGTAGAGGAAGCTTTACTCTGTATCTAACCCCGTGCTGTCCCTGTCCTGGGGAGTGTTTGATGGGGGACAGTGTAGAGGGAGCTTTACTCTGTATCTAACCCCATGCTGTCCCTGTCCTGGGGAATGTTTGATGGGGGACAGTGTAGAGGGAGCTTTACTCTGTATCTAACCCCGTGCTGTCCCTGTCCTGGGGAGTGTTTGATGGGGGACAGTGTAGAGGGAGCTTTACTCTGTATCTAACCCCATGCTGTCCCTGTCCTGGGGAATGTTTGATGGGGGACAGTGTAGAGGGAGCTTTACTCTGTATCTAACCCCGTGCTGTCCCTGTCCTGGGGAATGTTTGATGGGGGACAGTGTAGAGGGAGCTTTACTCTGTATCTAACCCCGGGCTGTCCCTGTCCTGGGGAGTGTTTGATGGGGGACAGTGTAGAGGGAGCTTTACTCTGTATCTAACCCCATGCTGTCCCTGTCCTGGGGAATGTTTGATGGGGGACAGTGTAGAGGGAGCTTTACTCTGTATCTAACCCCGTGCTGTCCCTGTCCTGGGGAGTGTTTGATGGGGAACGGTGTAGAGGGACCTTTACTCTGTATCTAACCCTGTGCTGTCCCTGTCCTGGGGAGTGTTTGGAGGACAGTGTAGAGAGAGCTTTACTCTGTATCCAACCCCGTGCTGTCCCTGTCCTGGGGAGTGTTTGATGGGGGACAGTGTAGAGAGAGCTTTCCTCTGTATCTAACCCCGTGCTGTCCCTGTCCTGGGGAGTGTTTGATGGGGGACAGTGTAGAGAGAGCTTTCCTCTGTATCTAACCCCGTGCTGTCCCTGTCCTGGGGAGTGTTTGATGGGGGACAGTGTAGAGAGAGCTTTACTCTGTATCTAACCCCGTGCTGTCCCTGTTCTGGGAGTGTTGGATTGGACAATGTAGATAAAGCCGTATTAATTAAGCAGGGGTGATGAGATATTCAAGTGCGTTGTGGCCACATAGAGCATTGGGATTGTGCTTGGCCTGTGAATCGATTGATAGCTGTGAAGTTTTATTGTGTCTGTGACTCACGGTGCTGCGGTCCATTGTGGTTCAGCCTGCACTGCGGTGACCTGAAACCATAATCAAGTCTGTCACTCATACTGCAGCACTGTGTGAGAGAAACCTGAGGCCTCTGACATGGACACAAGGAACAGCAACTCCCCGGGGCTCCTCAGGCAGCACCTTCCAAAACCACCGCCATCTTAGAAGGACAAGGGGCAGCAGATACATGGGAACACCACCCCCCTGCACACCCCTTCCTCCCCCACCCCCATCCCCGCCCCCGCAAGTACCCACCGCTCCCCATCCCAAATTGGGAATATATCGGCCTTTCCTTGGGTCAGAATCCTGGAACTCCCTCCCCCAGGGGCATTGTGGGTCTAACCCACAGCACACGGACTGCAGCGGTTCAAAATGGCCGCTCACCCCCCCACCTCCTCAAGGTGGGCAACTAGCGATGGGAGGGGGTAATAAACGCTGGGCCCAGCGCACGCCCCACACAATGAATGAAAATAAATGCCATTGGGCCACGTACCTTGCCAATCTCTCGCTGTTCCTTCGTATTTGTTCATTCGTGCATCACTTAAAGGCATCGTGGGTAACCCGCTCAGTAAACCACACCCCACTTCTGGCCTATAATACTCCAGGCCTATTTTTACCTGCTTAAACAGCTAACAGCATTCAAAGTTGGCAGCAGAAACAGATCTAATTGATGCATCTCACACCACAGCGTGGTCTCAGACCAGACGTGGCACTGTTATTGTAAATACGATGGTAACACGGTGGCTCAGTGGTTAGCATGGCTGCCTCACAGAGCCAGGGACCCAGGTTCGATCCTGCTCTCGGGCGACTGTCTGTGTGGAGTTTGCACATTCTCCCTCTGTGTCTGAATGGGGTTTCCTCCCACAGTCTGAAGGGTACGTTAGGGTGAATCAGCCATTCTAAATTGTCCCATAGTGCCCAGGGATGTGCAGGTTAGGGTGGATTGGCCATGCTAAATTGTCCCATAGTGCCCAGGGATGTGCAGGTTAGGGTGGATTGGCCGTGCTAAATTGTCCCATAGTGCCCAGGGATGTGCAGGTTAGGGTGGATTGGCCGTGCTAAATTGTCCCATAGTGTCCCAGGGATGTGCAGGTTAGGGTGGATTGGCCGTGTTAAATTGTCCCATAGTGCCCAGGGATGTGCAGGTTAGGGTGGATTGGCCGTGCTAAATTGTCCCATAGTGCACAGGGATGTGTAGGGAGTGGTGAAGAGAGTGTGGACGCGGTGCTGATTGAGTGGGCGGGGGGAAACGGTGCTGCTTTGTCTGTTGTCGGAGCTGCCCTCCATCCAGGCGCAAGTGGGGACTATTACCTCAGCCTCCTGATTCGTGCCTTGGGGCGAGGGTCAGGAAGTGAATCACGGCCTCTGACCTGCTCGGTGTGTTGGCGCGCCTGTTCGAGTTGAATTTCAGTCCTGTCACTCTCCTGGCTCGGGCCTGGTCAGACAGGCTTTGAGGAGACCCAGGAAATGTGGTACCTGGTTACGTTCTTGAAAGCTGGGAATTTCTCCCGCCGCGCGTCCTCAGAGCAGAGAAAATAGATGAACAGGTACATATGAAATCCAGCCCTCTTGGAGATATATGTGCCTCCCTTGTGCTCATCGCAGTCCCCTGTGATCAGGCACTGATTAAAGGGCTTGCAACAGATCAATGGGCCTAAATGTTCGGTTCGATTAAAACGTATGAGAGTGATCGACATCTAATGGCCTTGACAAAGTATTGAGGCAATCCCACTGCGGTGTTGCTATCTGCACTCGAACGGTAGACCCCAAGCGCCCTAACTCCCACAGGTGGGCGTATCCTCTGCTCTGCCCACAAACCCTTGTACCAACTCCGTTTCCTGGTGAAAGGTGGGGCGCGCCAATTCAGGACGGTGCTTGCGCTGATTCTTGGCACCATGGGAAGGCGAGAGCGGGACACCGCTGCGCTGAAGACCAGTTGCTACGGCGCCCCCTCCCTCCCTCCCGTCTCTTCCCCCCCCCCACCCCCGTCTCCCTGATCTTTCCGTGTCTGCACAACACTCCTGGACTGAATTTCAGTCAAAGATGGACGCCTGACCTTTAGCTTTCTCTGGTTTGTCGGCTAACGTCCACCCAACGTTACTCTTTGGAGAGGTCGGTGTCAACTTGTTGGGCCGAAGGGCCTGTTTCCACAGTGTAGGGACTCTATGATTGGACAACAACCACCCCTCTCTCCCTGCCACCCCCCTCCCCCACAGTGGCTTAAATGTTAGTGTCTTGCTACTCGGTTTTGGATGTTGCCTGATACCCAGGGTCTGTGCCCTGGAGTGTATGCCCTCTCAGGCACAGACCGTCTCAGCTAAAGAGACATTCAATGGTGCTACCACCTCGGAATCACCCTGGGGTTTGGCATTGGCCAGAACTGGACCCACCACATAAACCTAGCAGCTGCAAGAGCAGGTCAGAGGCTGGGCATACCGCGGAGAGGATCTCACCTCCTGCCTCTCCCAAAACCTGTCCCACAAGTCAGGAGGGTGAGGGAATGCTCCCCACTTGCCCCTGGATGGGGGCAGCTCCAGCAACATTCGGGAAGCTGGACCCCATCTCGGGGGAAAGCAGCCCCCGCTCGATTGGCACCACACCCACTCCCTCCAACCCTCCCCCCCCCAACCCCCGACGCTCAGTAGCAGCAGTGTGTACCATCTACAAGACCGACAGGGGAACGCAGAGTCGGTGGGAGGTAACCAGTCGCCCTCCCCCCACCACCCACCCCCTTCCCCTCCAAGGGGCGGGGCAAGGCCTGGTTGGGGAGTGAGGGAGCGACCCCAGACGCTTGGGGTAAGGGGGATGAGGCATGTCAGGGCGAGAGCTGACGAGAGAGGGCCACACGCAGCGCGGGGTTGTGAGGGAGGTGGAGGATGGGGTTGAATCAAAATGGTGGCGCCCAATCCTTCCGACTCACAATCGATCCCGTGACTGTGGTTGGCGGGGGGGCGGGGGTGCGCTGAGGGCTGGGTTTGGGGATTTCTGACCGGCAAGAGGTGGGTGGTTTTCCAAAGACGGTGTCGCGATGGCCCACCTGCCCCGCCTCGGCCTTAGATTTATTTCCAGCCACCATTTTGTTTCCCCTTCCCCCTCCCCTCCCAGCCACTCTCTGGAGCGTGGGGCGTTAGGTCGGCTGGAGGGAAGTCTTCCATTCCGTTTCACGGCGCACGTGACCGCGACTTCCGAATCGTTCCCGAGACGCGGCGGGAATCCGCGGTGATTTATCTCCGTCCGCGTGAGCAACTGCCCACTCCCCCAATCAGGACGCATCGCCTCCGCGTGAGGATTCAGCTATCCCCACCAAATCCGCGGGGTAGGCCCCATCGACTGCTGCCCTTGCCCGGGGGGGATGTATCGGGAATATTGATTTTCCCAAACGAGGGCGAGGATTGTTTCAATGATCCCGGGAGTCTCGATCCAGGGTTCCGACGGCGGCTGACAGGAATCCAGTGCCGTTTCCCAGAGGCCTGCCTGAGGCGAGCGCATGTGGTGGGGCCTGGATAGAAGGTTGCCACGGTAACCCGTCCCAGGCAATGGCCGCAGCTCCCACCGGACGCCACTTTCCGAACCTCTGTGACCTCTACCATACACGGGAACCCGCTGACCTCCCCCCCACCCCACCCCCCACAAGCGACCCGCTCCGTGTCCCGACTCGGGAATCCGTCGGCCGTTCCCTCAGCGTCGAGATCCCAGAATTCCCTCCCTGTGGTCAACCCACAGCACACGGGCTGGTTCAAGAGGGCAGCTCACCCCCCCGAAAGGGCATCTGGGGACGGCTTCCGATAAGAGTGCTGGGCACAGCCAGTTCGGGCCTACGTCCCAGGGACGTTTTGTTTTTAAAAATCCAGAATGAAGAACTTTTCTGGCCCCAAGCCGAGATGTGCTCCAGCGACCCGTGAACAGATTAAGATTACATTACCTTGTGGAAACAGGCTCTTCGGCCCAACAAGTCCACACTAACTCACCGAAGCACAACCCACCCATAACACTACGGGCAATTTAGCGTGGCCAATTCACCCTAACCTGCACATCTTTGGACTGTGGGAGGAAACCGGAGCACCCGGAGGAAACCCCACACAGACACGGGGAGAATGTGCAAACTCCACACAGTCAGTCGCCTGAGGCGGGAATTGAACCCGGGTCTCTGGCGCTGGGAGGCAGCAGTGCTAACCACTGTGACACCGTGCCGCCCGCAATTAAGGAGAGGAAAATTCCCATTCCAGCTCGCAGCGCGTTTCCTGGACTCTCCAGGGTCGGTGCAGGAAGGATGCTTCCTCCAGGACGAGGAGTCTTTCGATCCGGCGATAAGAGGTCGGCCATTTTGGACAGAGGTGAGGAGACGTTTCCTCACGCAAGGGAGGAGGGGTGTGGCCGAATCTTTGGCATTCCCTACTCCAGAGTGCAGTAGAGGTCCGACCGTTGAGAAGATCGAGATAAGTAGGTTCCCAAAGGAAGATAAAACCTCAAGCCGTACAGGGTCATGGGTTTGACGATAAAACTGGGCCATGATCACACCGCATGCTGCAGTGCCCTTCAGGAACAGAATGACTGATCCCAGCGCCCATTTCCTATTTTCCTGCATCTTGCTTTCTGCCTCTCCTCATCCTCGCTCCCAAGAATACTTCAGGACCATGGAACAAGCATGGTTAAGGAGAGACAGCTTTTCGTGCTGCGGTGATCAGGACCAAGTCGCAAGAAAGCCAAATTCAAGAGGGGTCAGTACATCCCGGGAGGAGGGTCGGACTGTGACTGGCATTGGAGTTGCCCTGGGAACTGTGAAGTCAATCCAGGCAAGTCAAGCCTGACCTCTCAGAGTGGATTCCCATCACACCTTTCTATATTAATGTCGGCCGACCTGCCTCTCCATTCAACGTCCCCATGTCCCCCTTGAGTTGTCCCCAACCATAGAGATGTACAGCACGGATACAGACCCTTCGGTCCAACCCATCCATGCTGACCAGATATCCTCATCTAGTCCCACCTGCCAGCACCCGGCCCATATCCCCCTAAACCCTTCCTATTCATGTCCCCATCCAGAGGCATGTTAAATGTTGTCATTGTACCAGCCTCCACCACTTCCTCTGGCAGCCCATTCCATACACACACCACCCTCTGTGTGAAAACGTTGCCCCTTAGGTCCCTTTTATATCTTTCCCCTCTCACCCTAAACCTATGCCCCTCTAGTTCTGGACTCCCCCACCCCAGGGAAAAGACATAGAACATGGAAAAGTCCAGCACAGAATGGGCCCTTCGGCCCACAATGTTGTGCCGAGGATTAATCCTAATCTAAAATAAACTAACCTAACCTACACACCCCTCAATTCACTGCTCTCCATGTGCATGTCCAGCAGTCGCTAAAATGTCCCCAATGACTCTGTTTCCACCACCACCACTGACAACGCATTCCGCACATTCACAACTCTCTGCGTAAAGAACCTATCCCTGACGTCTCCTTTATACCTTCAAACTAATATCTTCAAACAATGACCCCACGTCCCAGTCAACCCTGCCCTGGGGAAAGGTCTCTGGCTGTTGACTCTATCCATGCCTCTCGATACCTTGTACACCTCGATCAGGTCACCTCTCTTCCTCCTTCTCTCCAGAGAGAAAGGTCTGAGCTTATTCAACCTTTCTTCATAAGGCAAGCCCCCCAGTCCAGGCAGCATCCTGGTAAACCTTCTTTGCACCCTCTCCAAAGCCTGTGTATCTTCCCTATAGCAGGGCGACCAGAAATTGGCACAATATTCCAAGTGTGGTCTCACCAGGGACTTGTAGAACTGCAGCAAAACCTCACGGCTCTTAAACTCAATCCCCCTGTTAATGAAAGACAAAACACCATATGCTTTTTTAACAATAGACCTTGTCCATGCCCCTAATGATTTTGTAAACCTCTATAAGGTCACCCCTCAGCCTCCGACGCTCCAGGGAAAACCCCCCCCTAGCCTCTCCCTGCAGCTCAAACCCTCCACCGTAATTTCTGCACCCTCTCAACATCCTTCCTGTAGTGGGGAGAGCAGAATTGAAGGCAGTATTCCAAAAGTGGCCTAACCAATGTCCTGTACAGCCGCAACATGACCTCCCAACTCCTGTACTCAATACTCTGACCGATAAAGGAAAGCATACCAAACGCCACCTTCACTATCCTATCGACCCGCGATCCACTTTCAAAGAGCTATGACCCTACACCCCCAAATCTCTCTGTTCAGCAACACTCCCTAGGACCTTACCATTAAGTGTATAAGCCTGGCCCTGACTCGCCTTTCCGAAATGACTCATTTTTCGGCTGAGCGTGCTGCCTCAAATCGGACGGTGAGACGCCGACGGTTTTGAACCAGGAGGAGAGTGAGGATCATCTCGGCCCACTTCAAAAGAAAAACGACGATGGGGGGGAGAGAAATGGAAATAGGTGCTTAAATGCTCAGTCCCAATTGTGCTGCGTTTGATATGTACGGCCCGAATTTAGCTCAAAACTTTGATCGCATCTCATCGTAACATTAATAAAACAACACTGCTGTTTGATACTGAGCCTCTGTCTATGATGTCTAAGTTAACATTAAGCAAAGATTTGCTTCAAAGTTCAGATATTATAACCGAGGGGAATATATTGATTGATTTGAGCTCCTAATTAATCCACAAGCTTTAAGGAGACATGTTGCCGTTAATTTGAATATCCCAATGTAATGAATACGCCAAATCAAATCAATTCTTTCACAGAGAGCGCAAAGGGTTTAGCCTCTTGCAGTGTCACTGGAGGGCGTGGGGGGCTATGGGACCCCCCCCCCCCCCCTCTCAGTTGCCCCTCGAACTGGCAGGCCCTTTGAGGTTCTGTCTCCACAAGGTGCGGTGTGGAGTCACCTGTAGGCCCAAGCCGAAGGGGTGGGGTGAAGATGGTACATTCTCCCCTTCTAATAGGGGCCGGTGGGCATTCGCTTCCAGCTCACTGTAACTCAGACTTGGTTTGATTGACTGAATTGGAACATGGAGTCAGACAGCACGGAAACAGACCCTTCGGCCCATCTGGCTCAGGCTGACCATAGAGTCATGGAGTCAGACAGCATGGAAACAGACCCTTCGGCCCATCTGGTTCAGGCTGACCATAGAGTCATGGAGTCAGACAGCACGGAAACAGACCCTTCGGCCCATCTGGTTCAGGCTGACCATAGAGTCATGGAGTCAGACAGCACGGAAACAGACCCTTCGGCCCATCTGGTTCAGGCTGACCATAGAGTCATGGAGTCAGACAGCATGGAAACAGACCCTTCGGCCCATCTGGCTCATGCTGACCATATGGTCATAGGGTCAACAGCATGGAAACAGACCCTTCGGCCCATCTGGTTCATGCTGACCATTGAGTCATGGAGCTGTACAGCACGGAAACAGACCCTTCGGCCCATCTGGCTCATGCTGACCATATGGTCATAGGGTCAACAGCATGGAAACAGACCCTTCGGCCCATCTGGCTCATGCTGACCATATGGTCATAGGGTCAACAGCATGGAAACAGACCCTTCGGCCCATCTGGCTCATGCTGACCATATGGTCATAGGGTCAACAGCATGGAAACAGACCCTTCGGCCCATCTGGCTCATGCTGACCATATGGTCATAGGGTCAACAGCATAGAAACAGACCCTTCGGCCCATCTGGCTCAGGCTGACCATAGAGTCATGGAGTCAGACAGCATGGAAACAGACCCTTCAGCCCATCTGGCTCATGCTGACCATATGGTCATAGGGTCAACAGCATGGAAACAGACCCTTCGGCCCATCTGGCTCAGGCTGACCATAGAGTCATGGAGCTGTACAGCACAGAAACAGACCCTTTGGCCCATCTGGCTCATGCTGACCATATGGTCATTGGGTCAACAGCATAGAAACAGACCCTTCGGCCCATCTGGCTCATGCTGACCATATGGTCATAGGGTCAACAGCATGGAAACAGACCCTTCGGCCCATCTGGTTCAGGCTGACCATTGAGTCATGGAGCTGTACAGCACGGAAACAGACCCTTTGGCCCATCTGGCTCATGCTGACCATATGGTCATTGGGTCAACAGCATAGAAACAGACCCTTCGGCCCATCTGGTTCATGCTGACCATATGGTCATTGGGTCAACAGCATGGAAACAGACCCTTCGGCCCATCTGGCTCAGGCTGACCATAGAGTCATGGAGCTGTACAGCACAGAAACAGACCCTTCGGCCCATCTGGCTCAGGCTGACCATATGGTCATAGGGTCAACAGCATGGAAACAGACCCTTCGGCCCATCTGGTTCAGGCTGACCATAGAGTCATGGAGCTGTACAGCACAGAAACAGACCCTTCGGCCCAACTGGTTCATACTGACCATAGATTCATGGAGCTGTACAGCACGGAAACAGACCCTTCGGCCCATCTGGCTCAGGCTGACCATAGAGTCATGGAGTCAGACAGCATGGAAACAGACCCTTCGGCCCATCTGGCTCAGGCTGACCATAGAGTCATGGAGCTGTACAGCACGGAAACAGACCCTTCGGCCCATCTGGCTCAGGCTGACCATAGAGTCATGGAGCTGTACAGCACAGAAACAGACCCTTTGGCCCATCTGGCTCATGCTGACCATATGGTCATTGGGTCAACAGCATAGAAACAGACCCTTCGGCCCATCTGGTTCATGCTGACCATATGGTCATAGGGTCAACAGCACAGGAACAGACCCTTCGGCCCAACTGGTTCATACTGACCATAGATTCATGGAGCTGTACAGCACGGAAACAGACCCTTCGGCCCATCTGGCTCATGCTGATCATATGGTCATAGGGTCAACAGCATGGAAACAGACCCTTCGGCCCATCTGGCTCATGCTGACCATATGGTCATAGGGTCAACAGCATGGAAACAGACCCTTCGGCCCATCTGGCTCATGCTGACCATATGGTCATAGGGTCAACAGCATGGAAACAGACCCTTCGGCCCATCTGGCTCATGCTGACCATATGGTCATAGGGTCAACAGCATGGAAACAGACCCTTCGGCCCATCTGGCTCATGCTGACCATATGGTCATAGGGTCAACAGCATGGAAACAGACCCTTCGGCCCATCTGGCTCAGGCTGACCATAGAGTCATGGAGTCAGACAGCATGGAAACAGACCCTTCGGCCCATCTGGCTCATGCTGACCATATGGTCATAGGGTCAACAGCATAGAAACAGACCCTTCGGCCCATCTGGCTCATGCTGACCATATGGTCATAGGGTCAACAGCATAGAAACAGACCCTTCGGCCCATCTGGCTCATGCTGACCATATGGTCATTGGGTCAACAGCATAGAAACAGACCCTTCGGCCCATCTGGCTCATGCTGACCATATGGTCATAGGGTCAACAGCATGGAAACAGACCCTTCGGCCCATCTGGTTCAGGCTGACCATTGAGTCATGGAGCTGTACAGCACGGAAACAGACCCTTTGGCCCATCTGGCTCATGCTGACCATATGGTCATTGGGTCAACAGCATAGAAACAGACCCTTCGGCCCATCTGGTTCATGCTGACCATATGGTCATAGGGTCAACAGCACAGGAACAGACCCTTCGGCCCATCTGGTTCAGGCTGACCATAGAGTCATGGAGCTGTACAGCACGGAAACAGACCCTTCGGCCCATCTGGCTCATGCTGACCATATGGTCATAGGGTCAACAGCATGGAAACAGACCCTTCGGCCCAACTGGTTCATGCTGACCATAGAGTCATGGAGCTGTACAGCACGGAAACAGACCCTTCGGCCCATCTGGTTCATGCTGACCATATGGTCATAAGGTCAACAGCATGGAAACAGACCCTTCGGCCCATCTGGTTCATGCTGAGCATGGAGTCATGGAGTCAGACAGCACAGAAACAGACCCTTCAGCCCATCTGATCCATGCTGACCAGATATCGTAAATTAATCCAGTTCCATTCGCCAGCACTTGGATGCTGGGGACAGTGAGTCAATTTAAGGAGGGGTTAGACAGAGTTTTAACTGGGAATAGGTTGAAAGGTTCTGGGGGGGGGGGGGGGAAGCCGGAAAATGGGGAGAGGAGCGTACCAGCCGTGATCGAATAATGGAGCAGACTAGATGGGCCTAATTTCGCTCCTGTATCTTATGAACTAATTTGTCCCCAGTCCCTCTAAACCCTTCCTATTCACGTCCTCATCCAGGCGCCTTTTAAATGCTGAATGACCTGCTCCCAGTGTGAAACCCAGGAGAGTGTGTCTGCCCACTCTACCAAATGTGGCAAAGTGCGACATTAAACACCGTGGCACATCACAGCCTTGAGAGGAATACAGTGGGGTAGTGCTAACATCGCTGGACTCATCCCCATTGGCTCAGATCCATATTGCAGGGGTCAGGGGTCCAATAGGTAGACAGGACAGTGAAAAAAGCATTTGGTACGCTTGTCTCTATTGGTCAGTACAGGAGCTGGGAGGTCGTGTTGTGGCTGTACAGGGCATTGGGTTAGGCCACTGTTGGAATATTGGTCTCCCTGCTACAGGAAGGATGTTGTGAAACTTGAAAGGGTTCAGAAAAGGATGTTGCCAGGGTTGGAGGGTTTGAGCTACAGGGAGAGGCTGAACAGGCTGGGGCTGTTTTCCCTGGAGCGTCGGAGGCTGAGGGGTGACCTTATAGAGGTTTATAAAATCATGAGGGGCACGGATAGGGTAAATAGGCAAAGTCTTTTCCCTGGAGTGGGGTAGTCCAGAACGAGAGGGGCATAGGTTTAGGGTGAGAGGGGAAAGATATAAAAGGGACCTAAGGGGCAACATTTTCACCCAGAGGGTGGTGTGTGTATGGAATGAGCTGCCAGAGGAAGTGGTGGAGGCTGGTACAATGACAACATTTAAGAGGAATCGGGATGGGGACAGGAATAGGAAGGGTTTGGAGGGATATGGGCCAAGTGCTGGCAGGTGGGACTAGATTGGGTTGGGATATCTGGTCGGCATGGACGGGTTGGACCGAAGGGTCTGTTTTCGTGCTGTCCGACTCTATGAATCTAATTGGCTCAATAGGTCTCGTGAATGAAGACTGCAGGAATGTTTTCCGTCTGACTGGGAATTTAGTTCCCCCCCCCCCCCCCGTTTATGTCAGTCTGTGTCCGTGTGTGCAGGGGCGAGATTACAGTTTTAATTTGTCGAGCTCACTGAATGAGATTGTAGCGGGAGTCTAATTATTTATTATCAACGGAGATTCTTGTGGTGTACGAAAACCCAGGAGATACCTTCAATTAAGCTCAGTGTCATTAACAACATTAAAAAGACACTTGGACAAATCCCTGGATAGGAAAGGGTTAGAAGGATAGGGGCCAAGTACAGGGAAATGGGGTCCGTGTGGACGGCCATTTTGGTCGGCATGGACCAGTTTGGGCCGAAGGGGGTCTGTCTCTGTGCTGTCGGACTCTAAAACCAGGCGGTTTGAGGAGCTCTACTGTCCCACTCAAGATCGGAGACGGTGACAGAGAGTGGGGGAACAATCACAAAGGCCGACCTCCCAATCTACAGAATCCATCTACCAGGGTCAAGGGAAGGCCGCCCAGCGTTCCCAAAGACCCATTCCCACCCTGGGAATGCTTTTCTCCAACCTCTACCATCGGGGAGAAGGTACAGAAACGTGAACACACACACACCAGCCGCTTTCCAAACAGTTTCTACCCTCCTGTTGTTAGAATACCGAATGGCCTCACAAACATTCGCCTGTCCCTGTGTTTTTGCTGTTGCTGCTGTTTCCCTGTTGTTTACTCTCGATGCTCCTTAACTCTGTGATCTGTGTTGCTCGTAAGACAAAGCTTTTCACTGTGCCTCGGTACACGGGACAATCAATTCAATTCGAGGGTGAACTGGGGCAGGGTGGGGTTGAATATAGAGTGACGCGTGTGAATTGTAACAGGAAAGGTAAGGCCTGAGTTTGGGAGAATGAGAGCTAAGGGAGAGAGTGAGTGAGGGATAAGAGAGAGAGAGTAAGGAATGAAAGTGAGGGATGAGAGAGAGAGTTAGGGATAAAAGGGAGAATATGAGATGTGTGTGAGGGATGAGAGAGAGATAGAGAGTTGGAAAGAGAAAGAGATAAGAGAGAGTGACAGAGGGATGATGGAGGGAGTGAGTGAGGGAATGAGAGAGGGGAGTGAGTGAGGGATGAGGGAGGGAGTGAGTGAGGGATGAGGGAGGGAGTGAGGGAGGGATGATGGAGGGAGTGAGTGAGGGAATGAGAGAGGGGAGTGAGTGAGGGATGAGGGAGGGAGTGAGGGAGGGATGATGGAGGGAGTGAGTGAGGGAATGAGAGAGGGGAGTGAGTGAGGGATGAGGGAGGGAGTGAGTGAGGGATGAGGGAGGGAGTGAGGGAGGGATGATGGAGGGAGTGAGTGAGGGAATGAGAGAGGGGAGTGAGTGAGGGATGAGGGAGGGAGTGAGGGAGGGATGATGGAGGGAGTGAGTGAGGGAATGAGAGAGGGAGTGAGTGAGGGATGAGGGAGGGGAGTGAGTGAGGAATGAGGGAGGAAGGGGGAGGGAATGAGGAGTGAATGAGTAAGGGATGAGGGAGGGAGTGAATGAGGGATGAGGGAGGTGGTGCATGAGGGGTGAGGGAGGGAGTGAGTGAGGGAATGAGAGAGGGAGTGAGTGAGGGATGAGGGAGGGAGTGAGTGAGGGAATGAGAGAGGGAGTGAGTGAGGGATGAGGGAGGGAGTGAGTGAGGGAATGAGAGAGGGGAGTGAGTGAGGGATGAGGGAGGGAGTGAGTGAGGGAATGAGAGAGGGGAGTGAGTGAGGGATGAGGGAGGGAGTGAGGGAGGGATGAGGGAGGGAGTGAATGAGGGATGAGGGAGGGAGTGAGTGAGGGAATGAGAGAGGGGAGTGAGTGAGGGATGAGGGAGGGAGTGAGTGAGGGAATGAGAGAGGGGAGTGAGTGAGGATGAGGGAGGGAGTGAGTGAGGGATGAGGGAGGGAGTGAATGAGGGATGAGGGAGGTGGTGCATGAGGGGTGAGGGAGGGAGTGAGTGAGGGAATGAGAGAGGGAGTGAGTGAGGGATGAGGGAGGGAGTGAGTGAGGGAATGAGAGAGGGGAGTGAGTGAGGGATGAGAGAGGGAGTGAGGTGAGGGATGAGGGAGGGAGTGAGGGAGGGATGATGGAGGGGAGTGAGTGAGGGAATGAGAGAGGGGAGTGAGTAGGGATGAGGGAGGGAGTGAGTGAGGGATGAGGGAGGGAGTGAGGGAGGGATGAGGGAGGGAGGGAATGAGGGAGGGATGATGGAGGGAGTGAATGAGGGATGAGGGAGGGAGGGAGTGAGTGAGGGATGAGGGAGGGAGTGAGTGAGGGAATGAGAGAGGGGAGTGAGTGAGGGATGAGGGAGGAGTGAGGGAGGGATGATGGAGGGAGTGAGTGAGGGAATGAGAGAGGGAGTGAGTGAGGGATGAGGGAGGGAGTGAGTGAGGGATGAGGTAGGGAGTGAGTGAGGGAATGAGAGAGGGGAGTGAGTGAGGGATGAGGGAGGGAGTGAGGGATGAGGGAGGGAGTGAGGGGTGAGGTAGTGAGTGAGGGGTGAGGGAGGGAGTGAGGGGTGAGGTAGTGAGTGAGGGTGAGGGAGGGAGTGAGGGGTGAGGTAGTGAGTGAGGGGTGAGGGGTTAGTGATGAGTGAGGGTGGTAGTGACGGGTGAGGGTGGTAGTGAGGGAGTGAGTGAGGGTGAGGTAGTGAGTGAGGGGTGAGGTAGTGAGTGAGGGGTGAGGGAGGGAGTGAGGGGTGAGGTAGTGAGTGAGGGGTGAGGGAGGGAGTGAGGGGTGAGGTAGTGAGTGAGGGGTGAGGGAGGGAACGTGAGGGGTGAGGGAGGGAGTGAGGGGTGGGGGTGAGGGGTGAGGTAGTGAGCGAGGGATGAGGGGGTGAGTGAGGGGTGAGGGAGTGAGTGAGGGGTGAGGGAGGAGAGTGAGGGGTGAGGTAGTGAGTGAGGGGGTGAGGGGAAGGGAGTGAGGGGTGGGGGGTGAGGGGTGAGGTAGTGAGTGAGGGTGAGGGAGGGAGTGAGGGGTGAGGTAGTGAGTGAGGGGTGAGGGAGGGAGTGAGGGGTGAGGTAGTGAGTGAGGGGTGAGGGAGGGAGTGAGGGGTGAGGGAGGGAGTGAGGGTGAGGTAGTGAGTGAGGGGTGAGGGAGGGAGTGAGGGGTGAGGTAGTGAGTGAGGGTGAGGGAGGAGTGAGGGGTGAGGTAGTGAGTGAGGGGTGAGGGAGGGAGTGAGGGGTGAGGTAGTGAGTGAGGGTGAGGGGTTAGTGATGAGTGAGGGTGGTAGTGACGGGTGAGGGTGGTAGTGAGGGTATGAGTGAGGGGTGAGGGAGGGAGTGAGGGGTGAGGTAGTGAGTGAGGGGTGAGGAGGGAGTGAGGGGTGAGGTTGTGAGGTGAGTGGTGTGAGGGAGGAGGAGGGGAGGGAGGAGGGGTGAGGTAGTGAGTGAGGGGTGAGGGAGGGGAGTGAGGGGTGAGGTAGTGAGTGAGGGGGTGAGGGAGGGAGTGAGGGTGAGTAGTGAGTGAGGGGTGAGGGAGGGAGTGAGGGGTGAGGTAGTGAGTGGGGGGTGAGGGGTGAGGAGAGTGAGGGTGAGGTAGTGAGGTGAGGGGTGAGGGAGGGAGTGAGTGGGGGGGAGGGAGTGAGGGTGTGAGGTAGTGAGTGAGGGGTGAGGGAGGGTGAGTGTGGGGTGAGGTAGTGAGTGAGGGGTGAGGGAGGGAGTGAGGGGTGAGGTAGGTGAGGTAGTGAGTGAGGGGTGAGGGAGGATGTGAGGGGTGAGGTAGTGAGTGAGTGAGGGAATGAGAGAGGGGGAGTGAGTGAGGGATGAGGGAGGGAGTGAGGGAGGTGAGGGTGAGGGAGGGGTGAGGGGAGGGAGGGAGTGAGGGGTGAGGTAGTGAGTGAGGGGTGAGGGAGGGAGTGAGGGGTGAGGTAGTGAGTGAGGGTGAGGGAGGGAGTGAGGGGTGAGGTAGTGAGTGAGGGGTGAGGGGGTAGTGATGAGTGAGGGTGGTAGTGACGGTGAGGGTGGTAGTGAGGGAGTGAGTGAGGGTGAGGTAGTGAGTGAGGGGTGAGGTAGTGAGTGAGGGGTGAGGGAGGGAGTGAGGGGTGAGGTAGTGAGTGAGGGGTGAGGGAGGGAGTGAGGGGTGAGGGTAGTGAGTGAGGGGTGAGGGAGGGAGTGAGGGGTGAGGGAGGGAGTGAGGGGTGGGGGTGAGGGGTGAGGTAGTGAGCGAGGGTGATGAGGGGGTGAGTGAGGGGTGAGGGAGTGAGTGAGGGGTGAGGGAGGGAGTGAGGGGTGAGGTAGTGAGTGAGGGTGAGGGAGGGAGTGAGGGGGTGAGGTAGGTGAGTGAGGGGTGAGGGAGGGAGTGAGGGGTGAGGTAGTGAGTGAGAGGGAGGTGACGGGAGGGAGTGAGGGGTGAGGTAGTGAGTGAGGGGTGAGGGAGGGAGTGAGGGGTGAGGTAGTGAGTGAGGGTGAGGGAGGGAGTGAGGGGTGAGGTAGTGAGTGAGGGGTGAGGGAGGGAGTGAGGGGGTGAGGTAGTGAGTGAGGGGTGAGGGGTTAGTGATGAGTGAGGGTGGTAGTGACGGGTGAGGGTGGTAGTGAGGGAGTGAGTGAGGGTGAGGGAGGGAGTGAGGGGTGAGGTAGTGAGTGAGGGTGAGGGAGGGAGTGAGGGGTGAGGTAGTGAGTGAGGGGTGAGGGAGGGAGTGAGGGGTGAGGTAGTGAGTGAAGGTGAGGGAGGGAGTGTGAGGGGTGAGGGAGGGAGTGAGGGTGAGGGAGGGAGTGAGGGGGTGAGGTAGTGAGGTGAAGTGAGGGGAGGGATTGAGGAGTGAGGGAGGGAGTGAGGGAGTGAGGGTGAGGAGGGTGAGGGGTGAGGGTAGTGAGTGAGGGTGAGGTGGTGGAGTGAGGGGTGAGGGAGGGAGTGAGGGGTGGGAGGTGTGAGGTGAGGTAGTGAGTGAGGGGTGAGGGAGGGAGTGAGGGGGTGAGGGGTCGAGGAGTGAGGTGAGGGGTGAGGGGTGAGGGAGTGAGTGAGGTGAGGGGTGAGGAGGGAGAGTGAGTGAGGGAGGGAGTGAGGGGGTGAGGGTAGTGAGTGAGGGGTGAGGGAGGTGAGGGTGAGGAGGAGTGAGGGTGGGGTGAGGGGTGAGGAGGTGAGTGAGGGAGTGAGGTGAGGGAGGTGAGGGGTGGGTGAGGGTGAGGAGTGAGTGAGAGGGGTGAGGTAGTAGTGAGTGAGGGGTGAGGGAGGGGTGAGGGAGGGAGGAGGGGTGAGGGAGTGAGGGTGAGGGGTGAGGGTAGTGAGTGAGGGGTGAGGGAGGGAGTGAGGGGTGAGGGAGGGGTGAGGGTGAGTGATGTGAGAGGGTGAGGTAGGTGAGTGAGGGGTGAGGGAGGGAGTGAGGGGTGAGGGAGTGAGGGTGAGGGGTGAGTGAGGGAGGTGAGGTGAGGTTGAGGGAGTGAGTGAGGGGGGGGGGTGAGGGGTGAGGTAGTGAGTGAGGGGTGAGGGAGAGTGAGGGGTGGGGTGAGTGAGGGAGGGGTGAGTGAGGGTGAGTGAGGGGTGAGGTGAGGGAGTGAGGGGTGTGGGAGGGAGTGAGTGAGGGGTGAGTGAGTGAGTGAGGGGTGGGGAGGGAGGTGAGGGGTGGGAGTGAGGGGTGAGGTAGTGAGGTGAGGGGTGAGGGATAGTGAGGTGAGGGAGGTGGTGAGGGTGGGAGGTGAGGGGTTGAGGTGTAGTGAGGTGAGGGGTGAGGGAGGGGAGGTGAGGGGTGAGGTAGTGAGTGAGGGTGAGAGGGTAGAGGTGAGGGAGTGAGTGAGGGGAGTGAGGTGAGGGTGTGAGTGAGGGAGTGAGGGGATGAGGTGAGGGGTGAGGGAGTGAGGGAGGGAGTGAGGTGAGGATGAGGGAGGGGTGAGGGGTGAGGTGAGGAGTGAGGTGAGTGAGGGAGGTGAGGTGAGGGGTGAGGGAGGGAGGGAGTGAGGGTGAGGGAGGGAGTGAGGGGTGAGGGAGGGAGTGAGGGGTGGGGGTTCGGGGTACCTGAGGCTGGTGCCCTGAGGTACTGTTTGGAGCTGAGCACCATGGTGACTCTGGGAGCCCAGAGTGAGCTGCACTCACTGGTTCCGGTTGCTACTGTCTCACTCACGTTCAGGAAGGACAGCAGGGTGAAAATTAACCAGGCGTGTTGATGGGTCAGTCAGGCTATTTACATACTACTGCTTGCATGTGTGTGTATGTATGTGGAGTTTGGGAGGGTGTGTGTGTGTGTGTGTGGAGAGAGAGAGTCTGTGTGTCTGTTTGCAAGTGTGAATGTGTTTGTGTGTGTATGTGCATGTGTGTGAGTGTGTGTGTGTGTGTGTGTTTATGAGTGTGTGTGTGCGTGCATGCATCTGTGTGTGAGTGTGTACGTGTGTGCGTCTGTGTTTGTGTGTGTGTATCTGTATGTGAGTGTATGTGCGTGTGGGTGCGTAAGTGTGTGTGGGTGTGTGTGTGAGTGTGTGTATGTGTGTGTCTGTGTGTGCATGCATTTGTGTGTGTGGGTGGATGTGAGTGTGTGTGTGTGTGTGGTGGGAGTGTGTGTGTCTGTGAGTGTCCATGTGTCTCTGCGTGTGTGTGAGTGTGTGTGTGTGCGCGCACATCTGTGGGTCCATGTGTCCGTGCATGTGCATGTGTGTGTATGTGCGCGCGTTAGTGTGTTTGTGAGTGTGTGTGAGTCTCTGTGTGTGTATGAGTGTGTGGATCTGTGTGTGTGTGTGAGAATGTGTGTGTTTGTGAGTGAGTGTGTGTGTGTGTGTCTGTGTGAATTTGCGTGTGTATGTGTGTCCGTTTGTGTGCGTCTGTGTGTGTGTGGGTGTGCGTGAGAGTGTGTGAGTTTGTGTGTCAATGTGTGTGTATATCTGTGTGTGCGTGTCTGCATCTGTGTGTGACCATGTGTCTGTGCGAGTGTGTGACCATGTGTCTGTGCAAGTGTGTGAGTGTGTATGTGCATGTGTGAGAGTGTGTGTGAGATTGTGTTTGTGTGTGAGTGTCTGTGTGTGTGAGTCTATGTTTGCGTGTGTGTATCTGTGTGTGTGTCTGTGTGTGTAAGTGTGTCTGCGTCTGTTTGTGTGAATGTGTGTCTGTGTGTGTGAGAGTGTGTGTGGGTATGTGTGAGCGTCTGTGTGTGTGAGTGTGTGTGTTTGTGGGTGTGTGTCTGTATGTGTGTATGTGTGCTCTTGTGTGTGTGTGTATGTGCCTATTTGTGTGTTTATGTGTTTGTGTCTGCATCTGTGTGTGTCCATGTGTGTGTCCGTGTGTGTCCGTGTGTGTGCGTGTGTGTGCATGTGTGAGTATGTATGTATGCATGTGTCTGTGTGATTGTGTTTGTGAGTGCGTGAGTATGTGTCTGTGTGTGAGTCTGTGTTTGTGTGTCGTGCACGTCTGTGTGTGTGTGTCTGTGTATGTGTGAGTCTGTGTTTGTGTGAGTCTGTGTGTGTGTCTGTGTGTGTGAGTGTGTGTCTGCGTATGTGTGTGCATGTGTGAGAGAGTGTGTCTTTGTGTATGTGTGCACCTCTGAGTTTTTGTACATCTGTGCGTGTCTGTGCATACAAATGTGTGTGTGAGAGAGAGAGTGTGTGTTTGAGTGTGTGTTAGTATGAGTGTGTGTATGTGAGTGTGTGTGTGTGTGAGCTACAGGGAGAGGCTGAACAGGCTGGGGCTGTTTTCCCTGGAGCGTTGGAGGCTGAGGGGTGACCTTATAGAGGGGTTATAAAATCATGAGGGGACATGGATAGGGTAAATAGACAAGGTATTTTCCCTGGGGTGGGGCAGTCCAGAACTTGGGGTTTCGGGTGAGATGGGAAAGATATAAAATGGACCTAGGGGACAACTTTTTCACCCAGAGGGTGGTACGTGTATGGAATGAGCTGCCAGAGGATGTGGTGGAGGCTGGTACAATGACAACATTTAAAAGGCATCTGGATGGGGACATGGATCGGAAGGGGTGAGAGGGATATGGGCCAAGTGCTGGCAAATGGGACATGATTAGTTTAGGATACCTGGTCAGCACGGACGGGTGAGATGAAGGGTCTGTTTCCGTGCTGTCCATCCCTGTGATTGTTTGAGATGTCAGGGTTTGCATTCCCCACCCTGTGGTTATGCAAAGGGGGAGTGGATTATCCGGCATGACCCAGAGTCACCCATTACCCAGAATCGGGCACCAGTCACAAAACGTCACACATAACGTTCCACTCAAACAGTGCTGTCCAATCTACCCTGTCCGAACGGAACTCGGGGAAATCGGATTTTCCATTGTCCAGGAAGGACATTGGCCGACACATGTTCTCCCTTCCCCCTGTTCCCTGCCCCCTTCCCCCGCCAGAGGAAAAAGACCTTGTCTATTGACCCCAATCGTGGTTTTGATAAGGTCACCCCCTCAGCCTCCGAAGCTCCAGGGGAAACAGCCCCAGCCTGTTGAGCTGTTGTCAAAGGTGACCCCTCCTCAGTAAGGGGTCCCACTACTGTGCTGTCATTAACTGTGATCGAAACACTCCTCGTCTCACTTTATGGCTGCTGTAATGGGACCAAGGAGAGGCGGAGGTTTGGTCATGTCAACGCTGGATTGTTAACTGCGATAACGGCCTGGGTTCACGTTCCGATCCCAACAGATCCAGCGAAGAATCGAGATGGAAGAATCCAACAATGTTGAGGAGTTGGTTTGTATGAGGTGATATGATGACCATGAATCCAGAGTCGAGGGAAAAAATCCCACCGGTTTACTCGTGTCCCGTTAGGGAAGGGAACGGCCTTCCTTACCCGGTCTGAGCCTACACAGGACTCCCGGCCCACACAGCGAGTCGGTTGACTCGTAACCCGCCCCCTCTTGGCAATTAGGGACATTACCATAAAGGCTGGGCCCAGCCCGATCCCACACGGCAACAGGTCAGAGGTAACGAGTGGGAAACCCGACACGGGAGCAGTCCTGAGGCCCGAACTGAGGAAGGAAGGTTCCGGAAGCAACCATATCAGCTATTTCACCCCAGGATGGAGCCGAATCTATGTGAAAGGCACTTGGATGGGTAAACGATTACAAAGGGTACAGAAGGATATGGGCCAAGTCTCCATCGGTCCCTCCGATATTGATCCCGAATGTACAGCGTGACTCCCCTGGCCCGTTCATCTCCAAATGCGGCCCGTGCGCAGATTTCGATCGAGACCCTTGCTCGAAGAGATGGGATAATCCGTCAACCACCTTCGGTAATCGTAGTGACCTCCACCGGGAACGTATCCCAACGCTCAACTCCTCCTCCTCCCCGCGACCAGCCAATCGTTCCCTGGGTAAGGATCTCCAGATGCCTGCTGGGGCCGTGTTCCTGACAAACTCAGTCCTCCCAGTCTGCAGGATCCCAACAGTGCTGGAGCAAGGCCAATCGGCCCATTGAGTCCACACCCACCCTCTGAACAGCATCCCGCACAGATCCACACTCGCCCCACACTATCCCAGCAACCTTGCATTTTCCAATGTCCAATCCACCCTAACCTGCACATCCCCGGGCACTATGGGACAATTTAGCACGGCCAATCCACCCTAACCTGCACATCCCTGGACACTATGGGACAATTTAGCACGGCCAATCCACCCTAACCTGCACATCCCTGGGCACTATGGGACAATTTAGCATGGCCAATCCACCCTAACCTGCACATCCCTGGGCACTATGGGACAATTTAGCATGGCCAAATCCACCCTAACCTGCACATCCCTGGACACTATGGGACAATTTAGCACGGCCAATCCACCCTAACCTGCACATCCCTGGGCACTATGGGACAATTTAGCACGGCCAATCCACCCTAACCTGCATTACCCTGGACACTATGGGACAATTTAGCACGGCCGATCCACCCTAACCTGCACATCCCTGGGCACTATGGGACAATTTAGCACGGCCAATCCACCCTAACCTGCACATCCCTGGGCACTATGGGACAATTTAGCACGGCCAATCCACCCTAACCTGCACATCCCTGGACACTACGGGGCAATTTAGCACGGCCAATCCACCCTAACCTGCACATCCCTGGGCACTATGGGACAATTTTAGCACGGCCAATCCACCCTAACCTGCACATCCCTGGGCACTATGGGACAATTTAGCACGGCCAATCCACCCTAACCTGCATGTCCCTGGACACTATGGGACAATTTAGCTCGGCCAATCCACCCTAACCTGCACATCCCTTAGCACTATGGGACAATTTAACACAGCCAACCCAGCCAAACCTGCACATCCCTGGGCACTATGGGACAATTTAGCATGGCCCATTCACCCTAACCTACACATTCCTGGGCACTATGGGTATCTTAGCATGGCCAATCCAGCCTAACCTGCACATTCTTGGGCACCATGGGGTCATTTAGCACGGCCAATCCACCCTAACCTGCACATCCCTGGGACACTATGGGTAATTTAGCATGTGCAAATCCACCCTAACCTGCACATCCCAGGGCACTATGGGACAATTTAGCATGGCCAATCCACCCTAACCTGCACATCCCTGGACACTATGGGTCAATTTAGCACGGCCAATCCTCCCTAACCTGCACATACCTGGACACGGTGGACAATTTAGCACGGCCAATCCACCTGAACCTACACATCCCTGGGCACTATGGGACAATTTAGCACGGCCAATCCACCCTAACCTGCACATACCTGGGCACTATGGGACAATTTAGCACAGCCAATCCAGCCTAACCTGCACATCCCTGGGCACTATGGGACAATTTAGCACGGCCAATCCACCCTAACCTGCACATACCTGGGCACTATGGGACAATTTAGCACGGCCAATCCACCCTAACCTGCACATCCCTGGGCACTATGGGACAATTAAGCACGGCCAATCCACCCTAACCTGCACATCCCTGGGAACTA
>NC_092769.1:70422039-70427039 GCF_047496795.1 Chiloscyllium punctatum
AGCACGGCCAATCCACCCTAACCTGCACCTCCCTGGGCACTATGGGACAATTTAGCATGGCCAATCCAACCTAACCTGCATGTCCCTGGACACTATGGGACAATTTAGCTCGGCCAATCCACCCTAACCTGCACATCCTGCACACTTTGGGACAATTTACCACGGCCAATCCACCCTAACCTGCACATCCCTGGGCACTATGGGACAATTTAGCACGTACAATCCACCCTAACCTGCACATCCCTGGACACTATGGGACAATTTAGCACAGCCAACCCAGCCAAACCTGCACATCCCTGGCACTATGGACAATTTAGCACGTACAATCCACCCTAACCTGCACATCCTGGACACTATGGGACAATTTAGCACGGCCAATCCACCCTAACCTGCACATCCCTGGGCACTATGGGTATCTTAGCATGGCCAATCCAGCCTAACGTGCACATTCTTGGGCACCATGAGGTCATTTAGCACGGCCAATCCACCCTAATCTGCACATCCCTGGACACTCTGGGACAATTTAGCACGGCCAATCCACCCTAACCTGCACATCCCTGGGCACTATGGGACAAATTAGCACGGCCAATACACCCTAACCTGCACATCCCTGGGCATGATGGGACAATTTAGCACGGCCAATCCACCCTAACCTGCCCATCACTGGACACTGGACACTATGGGACAATTTCGCACGGCCAATCCACCCTACCCTGTACATTCCTGGGTACTATGGGTAATTTAGCATGGCCCAATCCACCCTAACCTGCACATCCCTGGACACTATGGGACAATTTAGCACAGCTTATCCACCCTAACCAGCACATCCCTGGGCACTATGGGACAATTTAGCATGGCCAATCCACCCTAACTTGCACATCCCTGGGCACTGCGGGACAATTTAGCACAGCCAATCCACCCTAACCTGCACATCCCTGGACACTATGGGACAGTTTAACATGGCCAATCCAGCCAAACCTGCACATCCCTGGACACTATGGGTCAATTTAGCACGGCCAATCCACCCTAACCTGCACATCCCTGGGCACTATGGGACAATTTAGCACGGCAACCCACCCAAACCTGCACATCTCTGGGCACTATGAGACAATTTAGCACGGCCAATCCACCCTAACCTGCACATCCCTGGGCACTATGGGACAATTTAGCACGGCCAATCCAGCCAAACCTGCACATCCCTGGGCACTATGGGACAATTTAGCACGGCCAATCCACCCTAACCTGCACATCCCTGGGCACTATGGGACAATTTAGCACGGCCAATCCACCCTAACCTACACATCCCTGGGCACTATGGGACAATTTAGCACGGCCAATCCCACCCTAACCTGCACATCCCTGGGCACTATGGGACAATTTAGCACGGCCAATCCACCCTAACCTGCACACCCCTGGGCACTATGGGACAATTTAGCACGGCCAATCCACCCTAACCTGCACATCCCTGGACACTATGGGGACAATTTAGCACGGCCAATCCACCCTAACCTGCACGTCCCTGGTGGAAACCCCGTGCAGACACAGGGAGAGAATGTCTGAACTGAACGCAGACATTTGCCCAATCTGACCTCGTCCCACCTGCCTGCTCCTGGCCCATGTTCCCTCAACCCTTTCCTATTCATGTCCTTATCCAAATGTCTTTTCAATATTGTGACTGTCCCCACATCCATCACTTCCTCAGGAAGGTCATTCCTCACGCCAACCACCCTCTGTGTAAAAACGTCGTCCCTCCATGCCTTTCTTTGAATCTCTCTTGTCTCCCTTTAAAGCTGTGCCCCCGGTCTTGTAATCCCCCCCACCCTAGGGAAACAACACCTATTATTAACTTGATCCATACCCCTCCTTATTTTATACACCTCTGTCAGGTCAGCCCTCAACCTCCAGCGCTCCAGTGGCTAGTCCCGAATGATGCTGCACTGCTCCCCCGCGTTGCCCTTTGACAGTAACGAGAGTTGTAGACCTCCGATGGCTGACCGAGACATGACGGGCTGAAGAGCCTTCTGCCCGTGCCCTAAAACTCGGCAGCACGCTTGGTCCTTGAGCAGAATGGGGAGTTGGAGGCTCTCAGTGGAGGGATGGGCTGAATGGCCTCTGCATCCAACTGCCTAGTATGTTGTTTTTTGGTGGAGAGGGTGGGGTGAAATCCAGGTGAGCTGCAATTGCATTGGCTGGGAAAAGAACAGAGAACGTTCCAGCACAGTACAGGCCCTTCGGCCCTCAGTGTTGTGGAACCAATCTGAAGCCCATCTCACCTACACTACTCCACTCTCATCCATATGTTTATCCAATGACCATTTAAATGCCCTTCAAGTTGGCGAGTCTCCTACTGTTACAGGCAGTGCGTTCCCACACCCCTCCTACTCTCTGAGTAAAGAAACTACCTCTGACATCTATCCCCCCCTCAATGTAAAGCTATGTCCCGTCTATCATCATCCGAGGAAAAAGGCTCTCACTGTCCACCCGATCTAACCCTCTGATTATCTTGTGTGTCTCTATTAAGTCACCTCTCAACCTCCTCTCTTGAACAAAAACAGCCTCAAGTCCCTCAGCCTTTCCTCGTAAGACTTTCCCTCCATACCCAGGCAACATCCTGGTAAATCTCCTCTGAACCCTTTCCAAAGCTTCCACATCCTTCCTATAATGCAGTGACCAGAACTGTACACAATACTCCAAGTGTGGCCGCACCAGAGTTTTGTACAGCTGCAGCATGACCTCATGGCTCCGGAACTCAATCCCTCTCCCAATAAAAGCTAACACACCACATGCCTTCTTAACAACCCTATCAACCTGGGTGGTAACTTTCAGGGATCTATGTACCTGGACACCGAGATCTCTCTGCTCAGCTACACTCCCAAGAATCTTACCATTAGCCCAGTACTCTGCATTACGGTTACTCCGACCAAAGTGAATCACCTCACACTTATCCACATTGAACTCCATTTGCCACTTCTCGGCCCAGCTCTGCAGCTTATCTATGTCTCTCTGTAACCTGCAACATCCTTCGTCACTATCCACAACTCCACCCACCTTAGCGTCGCCTGCAAAGTTACTAACCCACCCTTCTACACCCTCATCCAGGTCATTTATAAAAATGTCAAATATTTATCCCTGAGTTATTGATACGCTTGCCTTCATTGGTCAGTCCATTGGGTATAGTTGTCAGGGCGCCATGTTGCGGTTGTACAGGACATTGGTTACAGAGTCAGACAGCACGGAAACAGACCCTTCGGCCCAACCAGTCCATGCTGACCCATAATCCCAAACTAAACTAGTCCCACCTGCCTGCTCCTGGCCCATATCCCTCCAAACCCTTTCCTATTCATGTCCTCATCCAAATGTCTTTTCAATATTGTGACTGTCCCCACATCCATCACTTCCTCAGGAAGGTCATTCCTCACGCCAACCACCCTCTGTGTAAAAATGTCGCCCCTCCATGTCTTTCTTTGAATCTCTCTTGTCTCCCCTTAAAAATGTGCCCCCACTGGTCTTGAAATCCCCCCACCCTAGGGAAACGACACCTACTATTAACTCAATCTGTACCCCTCATTATTTTATACACCCCTATCAGGTCACCCCTCGACCTTCAGTGCTCCGGTGAAAAAAGGTCCCAGCCTATCCAGCCTCTCTTTATACTTCAAACCTTCAACACCTGGCAACATCCTGGTAAATCTCTTCTGAACCTTTTCCAACTTAATAACATCCTTCCTATAACAGGATGACCAGAACTGGACACAGTATTCTGAGGCCACTTTTGGAACACTGCGTTCAGTTCTGGTCTCCCTGCTACAGGAAAGATGTTTGTGAAAGTTGAAAGGGTTCTGAAAAGATTTATCAGGATGTTGCCAGGGTTAGAGAGTTTCAGCTACAGGGAGAGGCTGAACAGGCTGGGGCTGTTTTCCCTGGAGCATCGGAGGCTGAGGGATGATCTTATAGAGGTTTATAAAACGTTGAGGGGCATGGATAGGGTAAATAGGCAAGGTCTTTTCCCTGGGGTGGGGGAGTCCAAAACTAGAATAGAGTAGAAGCCCTACAGAATGGAAACATACCAATAGGCCCAACAAGTCCACACCAACCCTCTGAAGATTATCCCACCCAGACCCATTCCCCTAACCTGCACATCCCTGGGCACTATGGGACAATTTAGCACGGCCAATCCACCCTAACCTGCCCATCCCTGGGCACTATGGGGACAATTTAGCACGGCCAATCCACCCTAACCTGCCCATCCCTGGGCACTATGGGGACAATTTAGCACGGCCAATCCACCCTAACCTGCACATCCCTGGGCACTATGGGACAATTTAGCACGGCCAATCCACCCTAACCTGCACATCCCTGGGCACTATGGGACAATTTAGCACGGCCAATTCACCCTAACCTGCACATCCCTGGGCACTATGGGACAATTTAGCACGGCCAATCCACCCTAACCTGCGCATCCCTGGGCACTATGGGACAATTTAGCACGGCCAATCCACGCTAACCTGCACATCCCTGGGCACTGTGGGACAATTTAGCACGGCCAATCCACCCTAACCTGCACATCCTGGATACTATGGGACAATTTAGCACGGCCAATCCACCCTAACCTGCGCATCCCTGGGCACTATGGGACAATTTAGCACGGCCAATCCATCCTAACCTGCACATCCCTCGGCACTATGGGACAATTTAGCACGGCCAATCCACCCTAACCTGCACATCCCTGGGCACTATGGGACAATTTAGCACGGCCAATCCACCCTAACCTGCACATCCCTGATACTATGGGACAATTTAGCACGGCCAATCCACCCTAACCTGTACATCCCTGGGCATTATGGGGACAATTTAGCATGGCCAATCCACCCTAACCTGCACATCCCTGGGCATTATGGGGACAATTTAGCATGGCCAATCCACCCTAACCTGCACATCCCTGGGCACTATGGGACAATTTAGCATGGCCAATCCACCCTAACCTGCACATCCCTGGGCAC
>NC_092769.1:70437039-70439539 GCF_047496795.1 Chiloscyllium punctatum
ACACACACACACACACACACACACACACACAGTGTAGGAACAGGGTTACAGGGTTATATCACACACACACACACACACACACACACACAGTGCAGGGACAGGGTTACAGGGTTATATCACACACAGATACACACATACACACACACACACACACACACACAGTGCAGGGACAGGGTTACAGGGTTTTCTCACACACACACACACACACACACAAACAGTGCAGGGACAGGGTTACAGGGTTATATCACACACACACACACACACACACACACAGTGTAGGAACAGGGTTACAGGGTTATATCACACACACACACACACACACACACACACACAGTGCAGGGACAGGGTTACAGGGTTATATCACACACAGATACACACATACACACACACACACACAGTGCAGGGACAGGGTTACAGGGTTATATCACACACACACACACACACACACACACAGTGCAGGGACAGGGTTACAGGGTTATATCACACACACACACACACAGTGCAGGGACAGGGTTACAGGGTTATATCATACACACACGCACACACACACACAGTGCAGGGACAGGGTTACAGGGTTATATCACACACACACACATACACACACAGTGCAGGGACAGGGTTACAGGGTTATATCACACACACACACACACACACACACACAGTGCAGGGACAGGGTTACAGGGTTATTTCACACAGACACACACACACACAGTGCAGGGACAGGGTTACAGGGTTATATCACACACACACACACACACACAGACACACACACACACAGTGTAGGGACAGGGTTACAGGGTTATATCACACACACACACACACACAGTGCAGGGACAGGGTTACAGGGTTATATCACACACACACACAGACACACACACACACACAGTGCAGGGACAGGGTTACAGGGTTATATCACACACACACACACACAGACACACAGTGCAGGGACAGGGTTACAGGGTTATATCACACACACACACACACACACACCACACACTGTGCAGGGACAGGGTTACAGGGTTATATCACACACACACACACACACACACAGTGCAGGGACAGGGTTACAGGGTTATATCACACACACACACACACAGTGCAGGGACAGGGTTACAGGGTTATATCACACACACACACACACACCCCACACACTGTGCAGGGACAGGGTTACAGGGTTATATCACACACACACACACACACACACACACACACACACACACACTGTGCAGGGACAGGGTTACAGGGTTATATCACACACACACAGAGTGCAGGGACAGGGTTACAGGGTTATATCACACACACACACACACACACAGTGCAGGGACAGGGTTACAGGGTTATATCACACACACACACACACACCCCATACACTGTGCAGCGACAGGGTTACAGGGTTATGTCACACACACACACACACACACACACACACAGTGCAGGCACAGGGTTACAGGGTTATATCACACAGACACACACACACACAGTGTAGGGACAGGGTTACAGGGTTATGTCACACACACACACACACACACACAGTGCAGGGACAGGGTTACAGGGTTATATCATACACACACACACACACACACACAGTGCAGGGACAGGGTTACAGGGTTATATCACACACACACACACAGTGCAGGGACAGGGTTACAGGGTTATATCACACAGACACACACACACACAGTGCAGGGACAGGGTTACAGGGTTATATCACACACACACACACAGACACACAGTGCAGGGACAGGGTTACAGGGTTATATCACACACACACACACACACACACAGACACACACACACACACAGTGTAGGGACAGGGTTACAGGGTTATATCACACACACACACACACACACTGTGCAGGGACAGGGTTACAGGGTTATATCACACACACACACACACACACACAGTGCAGGGACAGGGTTACAGGGTTATATCACACACACACACACACACAGTGCAGGGACAGGGTTACAGGGTTATATCACACACACACACACACACACACCCCATACACTGTGCAGCGACAGGGTTACAGGGTTATATCACACACACACACACACACACACACAGTGCAGGCACAGGGTTACAGGGTTATATCACACAGACACACACACACACACACACAGTGCAGGGACAGGGTTACAGGGTTATATCACACACACACACACACAGTGCAGGGACAGGGTTACAGGGTTATATCACACACACACACACAGAGTGTAGGGACAGGGTTACAGGGTTATATCACACACACACACACACACAGTGCAGGGACAGGGTTACAGGGTTATATCACACACACACACACAGACACACACACAGTGTAGGGACAGGGTTACAGGGTTATATCACACACACACACACAGACACACACACACACACAGTGCAGGGACCGGGTTACAGGGTTATATCACACACACACACACACAGTGTAGGGACAGGGTTACAGGGTTATATCACACACACACACACAGACACACACACACACACAGTGCAGGGACA
>NC_092769.1:70444539-70519539 GCF_047496795.1 Chiloscyllium punctatum
GTGCAGGAGTAGGCCATTCAGCCCTTCGAGCCTGCACCACCATTCAATATGATCATGGCTGATCATCCTTAATCAGTATCCTGTTCCTGCCTTATCTCCATAACCCTTGAATACACTACCCTTGAGAGCTCTATCCAACTCTTTCTTCAATGAATCCAGAGACTGGGCCTCCACTGCCCTCTGGGGCAGAGCATTCCACACAGCCACCCACTCTCTGGGTGAAGAAGTTTCTCCTCATCTCTGTCCTAAATGGTCTACCCCGTATTTTTAAGCTGTGTCCTCTGGTTCGGCACTCCCCCATCAGCGGAAACATGTTTCCTGCCTCCAGAGTGTCCAGTCCTTTAATAATCTTATATGTCTCAATCAGATCCCCTCTCAGTCTTCTAAACTCAAGGGTATACAAGCCCAGTCGCTCCAGTCTTTCAGTGTAAGGTAATCCCGCCATTCCAGGAATTGACCTCGTGAACCTACGCTGCACTCCCTCAATAACCAGAATGTCTTTCCTCAAATTTGGAGACCAGAACTGCACACAGTACTCCAGGTGTGGTCTCACCAGGGCCCTGTACAGCTGCAGAAGAACCTCTTTGCTTCTATACTCAATCCCTCTTGTTATGAAGGCCCGCATGATGGCGAGCGTCTTAGTTTGCTGGTGGGCTCATCAAGGAGGGGCCATTGGACTGAACCTGTGTCATAGGCTGGGGGAGGTGGGGGGAGGTGGGGGGGAGGAGAGTTGTCAGAGATCAGCCCACACACTTAAACTGGGAGAATCCCCCCAATGCGGGAAAAGAGGCCGTTCAGCCCATCGAGTTTGCACCAACATTCCCAACAGCATCCTGCCCAGCCCCAGATCCCCACTCTATTCCCACTGCATTTCCCACGGCCAATCCACCCTAACCTGCACATCCCTGGGCACTATGGGACAATTTAGCACGGCCAATCCACCCTAACCTGCACATCCCTGGACACTATGGGACAATTTAGCACGGCCAATCCACCCTAACCTGCACATCCCTGGACACTATGGGACAATTTAGCACGGCCAATCCACCCTAACCTGCACATCCCTGGGCACTATGGGACAATTTAGCACGGCCAATCCACCCTAACCTGCACACCCCTGGGCACTATGGGACAATTTAGCACGGCCAATCCACCCTAACCTGCACATCCCTGGACACTATGGGACAATTTAGCACGGCCAATCCACCCTAACCTGCACATCCCTGGACACTATGGGACAATTTAGCACGGCCAATCCACCCTAACCTGCACACCCCTGGGCACTATGGGACAATTTAGCACGGTCAATCCACCCTAACCTGCACAACCCTGGGCACTATGGGACAATTTAGCACGGCCAATCCACCCTAACCTGCACATCCCTGGACACTATGGGACAATTTAGCACGGCCAATCCACCCTAACCTGCACATCTTTGGACTGTGGGAGGAAACAGGAGCACCCGGAGGAAACCCCACGCAGAGACGGGGAGAACGTGCAAACCCCACACAGTCGCCCGAGGGTGGGATCGAACCCGGGTCCCTGGCGCGGTGAGGCAGCAGTGCTAACCACTGAGTCTCCCCGTGTTCATGCAGATGTCCCAGCTGTTTTGAGTAGGCCGTGCTGTATCGGAGCTATAATATTGACAGCTTGAAGTGGAGGCTGTTCCTTAGCTGTCTGCTCATAGACAGCAGCACTCCTGTCCATCCAAAAATCCCAGGCTGACCTGTCCTGGGAAACACGTGTTTGAATCTGACCCTGACTGGGGGAGGGTGCAAAGTCTGGTTTGCGATTTAATAAAAGCCAGTCCGATCAGTGACTGCGCTGAGGCTTGTCCCAGTGCAACAGAACCCCATCTGGTTCACCCGTGCCCCTCTGGGGAAGAGTAGTAAATCTACCACCCTTACCCGCTCGAGCCTACAGCGGGCACAGGATAACGTCCCCCGGTTAAAAGCTAAACAAACCCCTCCAAAGAACGGGGTCTCTGGCCAGGCCGATGCCCCTTGCCTGTCTCTAATTACCCCCTGACGAGCTGACGATGGCCACTTCAGATGGGCATTAAGAGTCAACCAAGATGCTGTGGGGTCTGGAGTCGTGTGCAGTCCCGGGGAGAGGGGGGGAGGGGGGGGGGGGTGGATCAGAACAGGCCGATTTCCCCCCCCTCAAGGGGCATTAGACATAGACTCGTACAGCATGGAAACAACCCGTCCATGCCAACCATAATCCCAACCCAATCTAATCTCCCCTGACAGCACCCGGCCCATATCCCCCCAAACCCTTCCTATTCCTGTCCCCATCCAGATGAGTTTTAAATGTTGTCATTGTACCAGCCTCCACCACTTCCTCTGGCAACTCATTCCATACACGTACCACCCTCTGGGTGAAAACGTTGCCCCTCAGGTCCTTTTTAAATCTTTCCCCTCTCACCTCAAACCTACTCCCTCTAGTTCTGGACTCCCCCACCCCAGAGAAAAGACCTTGTCTATTCACCCTATCCATGCCCCCTCACGATTTTATAAACCTCTATAAGGTCACCCCTCAGCCTCTGACGCTCCAGGGAAAACAGCCCCTGCCTCTCCTTCTAACCCAAACCCTCCACACCCAGTAACATCCTGGTAAATCCCTTCTGACCCCTCTCCAGTTTAATAATATCCCTCCTGTGACCAGAACTGGACACAGTACTCCAGACGAGGCCACACCAATGTCCTGTACAACCCCAACATGACGTCCCAACTCCTACACTTCAAAGGTCTGAGTAATGAAGGCAAGCGTGTTAAACGCCTTCTTAACCCCCCCACCCGCCACCCCCCCCCCTCTCTATCTTGAACCTCGAGGAAATTTGACAATAATTGTTCAGGGCTACCATCAACTGAGTCTGATTCCAGATTTATTAATCAGACCAATCCCAGGGCTGCAACACAAACATTTCATTTTGAACCAGGAGCCGGCCAGTCTGCCCATCAACTTGACTTGCTATCCCTAATTCCTGATCTATCCTTATTTCCCCCTCCTCTTGCTATCCCCCAATTCCTGATTTCTCCATATTTTCCCCTTCACCTCTTAACTTTTGACTCCCTTGTTGGGTTCGACAGGGTGAACGCTGGGAGGATGTTCCTCCCCCCCCCCCCTCATGGGGAGAGTCCGGGACAGTCTCGGAATAACGGGCCACCCAATTTACGACTGAGATGAGGAGGAATTTCTCCTCTGGGAGGGTTTTGGAGTGCCCCACCACACAGACCTCTGGGTGAACGATGCAGAGTTCTCGTGTGCATATATAAGGCTGAGACAGACCCTTAGGAGAAAGTGAGGTCTGCAGATGCTGGAGGTCAGAGCTGAAAAATGTGTTGCTGGAAAAGCGCAGCAGGTCAGGCAGCATCAAAGGAGCAGGAGAGTCGACGTTTCGGGCATGAGCCCTTCTTCAGATAGACCCCTTAATCAGTCGGGAAATCGAGGGCTCTGGGGGGGACAAGGGCAGGACAGTGGAAGCGAGAGTCAGCCGTGAGCCTTTTCAATGGCGGAGCTGTTTGGACGGGCCAAATGGCAGACTCCCGTTCCAGTTCCTCAAAGGTCTTACAGCCTTTCCACCCAGACTCCCGACAAGCCTCCCATCCCATCCACTGCGGGAGGAGAGCTCCATCACACTCCGAATGAAGAGAAACTCTTCCTCATCTCCAATGGACCAAGCCCTTGCTCTTAAACTTTGCCCGTTCAGTCCCAGGACTGGAATCAGCGGCATTAGCCCGCGTCTCGAAAGCGCTGTACCCAAACCACGGCCTCGTCGCGCCTCGATATCTGCGTCGCAGAGTTCTACAATGCGGGAGAAGGCCCTTTGGCCCATCTTATCTGCTGGCTCACAACGCGAATCCCATTTTCCCCAGTGACCAGCGCTCCCCCACCCCTCCCCCGGCTCGTTTGCGCTGGTTGGGAATTCAGGAAGTCGATGGGCCGTAAATGGCAGAACCCTCAGGAATATTAACGTACGGAAGGATCAGAACAGGCCATTCGGCCCCTCCAGGCCTGTGATGATCGTCACGCCCTGACTAAACAAACCTTTTGCCCTTATTTAGTCCATCTCCCTCTATTCCCTCACTGTTCATGGGTGCAGGTCCACAGTTCCCTAAATGTGGTGACGCGGGTGACCAAGGTGTTTATGAAGGCAGATGGGATGCTTGCCTTCATCATCTGGGGCATGGGGTTGGCAAATCAGTGATATGACACCCTCGCTAGGCCGCGTTCGGAGGATTGTGTGCGGTTTTGGGCGCCCCGCCTACCAGAGGGAGGTGGAAGTTTTGGAGAGAGAGCTCCAGAGGAGGTTCACCGGGACGTTGCCTGGTCTCGAGAGGCCCCTGGCTACGGGGAAAGGTTAAAGAGACTGGGATTGTTTTCACCGGGAAAGACGCAGGCTGAGAGGAGGCCCAATAGAGGCCGACACAATTCTGAGAGGAATCGATAGGGCGGATAGTCAGAGGCTCTCCCCTCCCCAGGGTCAAAGGTTCAATTCCAAGGGGGTCACAGGTTCAAGGTGAGAGGGGGGGACGGTTTAAGGGAGGGAAGGTTTTCACGCAGAGAGGGATAGGAGGCTGGAACACACTGTCAGGAGAGGTGGGGGAAGCAGGCATCTGGGGCCACATTGGAGATGGTTCCAGGAACAGGGAGGGAATAGAGGGAGACGGACCGAATAAGGGCAGGAGGTTTGTTTAGTCAGTTTAGTCAGGGCGTGACGATCGGTACAGGCCTGGAGGGGCCGAAGGGCCTGTTCTGGGGTAGATACGAATTTTTTTTGTTGAACAAAGGTCTGAAGGGATATGGGCCAAAGGCAGATCGATGGAGTTAGGCCTCAGATCATCCATGATCTGATTGGACGATGGAATCATGTGCCACTTTCAGAGTATAATGGGGTTTTTTGGAATCCTCTTGCACCAGTGATCAGCAGAGGTTGGGATGGATGGGAAGGTGGGGGGTTCATTGACTATGAGACCCTAAGGAATTTGAGCAGGAGCAGGCCATTCAGTCCCTCAAGCCTGGCTGAAATGTCCAGTTTGTTGAATGGCTTACCCCTGTATTTCTGTTCCTATGTTCTCTACATGGTGTCATAGAGATGAACAGCATGGAAACAGACCCTTCGGTCCAACCCGTCCATGCCGACCAGATATCCCAACCCAATCTAGTACCACCTGACAGCACCCAGCCAATATCCCTCCAAACCCTTCCTATTCATGTCCCCATCCAAATGCCTCTTAAATGTTGTCATTGTACCAGCCTCCAGCACTTCCTCTGGCAGCTCATTCCATACACGTACCACCCTCTGTGTGAAAAAGTTGCCCCTCAGGTCCCTTTTATATCTTTCCCCTCTCACCCTAAACCTATGCCCCTCTAGTTCTGGACTCCCCCACCCCAGGGAAAAGACTTTGTCTATTTACCCTATCCATGCCCCTCATAATTTTATAAACCTCTATAAAGTCACCCCTCAGCCTCCGATGCTCCAGGGAAAACAGCCCCAGCCTGTTCAGCCTCTCCCTGTAGCTCAGATCCTCCAACCCTGGCAACATCCTTGTAAATCTTTTCTGACCCCTTTCAAGTTTCATAACGTCTTTCCGATAGGAAGGAGACCAGAATTGCACGTAATATTCCAACAGTGGCCTAACCAATGTCCTGTACAGCCGCAACTTGACCTCCCAACTCCTGTACTCAATACTCTGACCAATAAAGGAAAGCAAACCAAACGCCACCTTCACTATGCTATCTACCTGAGACTCCACTTTCAAGGAGCTATGAACCTGCACTCCAAGGTCTCTTTGTTCAGCAACACTCCCTAGGACCTTACCATTAAGTGTGTAAGTCCTGCTAAGATTTGCTTTCCCAAAATGCAGCACCTCGCATTTATCTGAATTAAACTCCATCTGCCACTTCTCAGCCCATTGGCCCATCTGGTCAAGATCCTGTTGGAATCGGAGGTAACCCTCTTCGCTGTCCACTACACCTCCAATTTTGGTGTCATCCGCAAACTTACTAACTGTCCCTCTTATGCTCGCATCCAAATCATTTATGTAAATGACAAAAAGTGGAGGTCCCAGCACCGATCCTTGTGGCACTCCACTGGTCACAGAGTAATACAGCATGGAAACAAGCCCTTCAGCCCAAAGTGGTCCATGCTGACCACGGATCCCACTCAGCTCGTTCCAATTATCCCCATTTGGTCCATATCCCTCTAAACCCTTCCCATGGAAGTACTGATCCAAATATACCTTTCCAATTTCCAGTGCCCGTCTAAATCCTTCTTCCCTGCGATGGTGGGGTTAATGCCTCTCCCACCCCTCGGAGACATCGGGTTCCAGACTCCCACCAGCCTCTGGGTGAAAAACGTTTCCCCTTCACGTCCCCCTCGAAACCTCCTGCCCCTTCCCTTAAACCGATACCCCCCCCCCACCAAGAGGGGATAACGATCCGTCCTGTCTATCTAATAAGCACACCCCGCCCCATCATGTTATCCATCTCAGTCACGCCACCCCCCCCCCTCCCCTCTCGATCCCTCAGGAAAACAAACAAAGTGATTCATTTAAAAAGGGAAAGGTGTGCTCCTGGGGCGCTGGGATATCTCAGGCAACAATGAATTTTGTTTTCAAACTGCAAGTTTATGTTCCTGGTGTCTGCGATGTGAAGTGAATTTCTACATGGTTCTCCGTTGATGTTTGTTTCAAGCTGTGCTGGTGCTGTGCTGTGCAGTAAGGGCTGATAAAATAAAAGCTGAGAAGGTTTTTGCTTTGTCGGGCAGTCCCAGTTGGGTTTTTGGGGAACCGTCCCTTGCATACCCTGTGGAAGCTCCACGCACTCTCCCTCTTAGTGCACCTCAGTCCCGGGCACAAGGCTAGGGACGTTGAAGGGCGTTGGGGGGGGGGGGGGGGCAATCTAGAACAAGAGGTTATTGTTTCAGGAGAAGGGGGTGGCAACTTTTGACCCAGAGATGGGGAGGAATGGCTTCTCTCAAAGTTGTGGGGGGTTGGGGGACGGTCAATCTGTGAGATTCACATCCCCCCAACTCCCACCCCAGAGCATATGGTGGAGGGGGGAGGGGAACACTGAATAAATTTCAGGAGCAGATGGCCATATGTTTAATCAAGGATGGGTGAAAGAGAGTGGGGTTGAGGTTGAGATGAGATCGGCCATTGAGTGGGGGAGCACCTGAAGGGGGGGGCCGAAAGGCCTCACGCGAGCTCCTAGCCCTTACGTCGCCGTGAAAGGGAGATCACCTCTGCCGAATTCGGTAGTGTTTTTTGAAAACGCCTCAATCAGAAGTGGAACCAGAAAATATGTTGTATTTAATCGTCCAGGAGATCTTTCTCATGGAAGGTCATGGATTAAATTAGATTCCCGACAGAGTGGAAACAGGCCCTTCGGCCCAATACCAACCCTCTGAAGAGTAACCCACCCAGACCCATTTCACCTAACACTACGGGGCAATTTAGCACGGTCAATCCACCCTAACCTGCACATCGCTGGACACTATGTGACAATTTAGCACGGCCAATCCACCCTAACCTGCACATCCCTGGGCACTATGGGACAATTTAGCACGGCCAATCCACCCTAACCTGCACATCCCTGGGCACTATGGGACAATTTAGCACGGCCAATCCACCCTAACCTGCACATCCCTGGGCACTATGGGACAATTTAGCACGGCCAATCCACCCTAACCTGCACATCCCTGGGCACTATGGGACAATTTAGCATGGCCAATCCACCCTAACCTGCACATCCCTGGGCACTATGGGACAATTTAGCACGGCCAATCCACCCTAACCTGCACATCCCTGGGCACTATGGGACAATTTAGCATGGCCAATCCACCCTAACCTGCACATCCCTGGGCACTATGGGACAATATAGCACGGCCAATCCACCCTAACCTGCACATTCCTGAGCACTATGGGGCAATTTATCACGGCCAATCCACCCTAACCTGCACATCCCTAGACACTATGGGACAATTTAGCACGGCCAATCCACCCTAACCTGCACATCCCTAGACACTATGGGACAATTTAGCACGGCCAATCAACCCTAACCTGCACATCCCTGGGCACTATGGGACAATTTAGCACGGACAATCCACCCTAACCTGCACATCTTTGGACTGTGGGAAGAGACCGGAGCACCCGGAGGAAGCCCCACACAGAACTAGAAGCGTGGGTTCAGGGTGAGAGGGGAAAGAGACCTAAGGGGCAATGTTTTCACCCAGAGGGTGGTGCGTGTATGGAATGAGCTGCCAGAGGAAGTGGTGGAGGCTGGTACAATGACAACATTTAAAAGGAATCTGGATGGGGACAGGAATAGGAAGGGTTTGGAGGGATATGGGCCAAGTGCTGGGAAATGGGACTAGATTAGGTTGGGATATCTGGTCGGCATGGACGGGTTGGACCGAAGGGTCTGTTTCTGTGCTGTACATCTCTATGACTCTAATATACTTGGTAGCATCTTCCAACTCCAAGACCTCTTACCACCTCGAAGGGCAGAGGTTAATATAGGGAGAGGCTGTTTTCCCTGGAGCGTCGGAGGCTGAGGGGTGACCTCATAGAGGTTTACAAAAACCATGAGGAGCACAGATAGGATAAATAGGCAAAGTCTTTTCCCTGGGGTGGGGGAGTCCAGAACTAGAGGGGCATAGGTTTAGGGTGAGAGGGGAAAGATATAAAAGGGACCTGAGGGGCAACGTTTTCACCCAGAGGGTGGTGCGTGTGTGGAATGAGCTGCCAGAGGAAGTGGTGGAGGCTGGTACAATGACAACATTTAAAAGGCATCTGGATGGGGACAGGAATAGGAAGGGTTTAGAGGGATATGGGCCAAGTGCTGGGAAATGGGACTAGATTAATTTGGGATATCTGGTCATTATGGATGGGTTGGACCGAAAGGTCTGTTTCTGTGCTGTACATCTCTATGACTCTATGGTCAGTATGGAGGGGTTGGGCCGAAGGGTCTGTTTCTGTGCTGTACATCTCTATGACTCTATGGTCAGTATGGAGGGGTTGGGCAGAAGGGTCTGTTTCTGTGCTGTACATCTCTATGACTCTATGGTCAGTACAGAGGGGTTGGGCCGAAGGGTCTGTTTCTGTGCTGTACATCTCTATGACTCTATGGTCAGTATGGAGGAGTTGGGCTGAAGGGTCTGTTTCTGTGCTGTACATCTCTATGACTCTATGGTCAGTACGGAGGGGTTGAGCCGAAGGGTCTGTTTCTGTGCTGTACATCTCTATGACTCTATGGTCAGTATGGAGGAGTTGGGCTGAAGGGTCTGTTTCTGTGCTGTACATCTCTATGACTCTATGGTCAGTATGGATGAGTTGGGCCGAAGGGTCTGTTTCTGTGCTGTACATCTCTATGACTCTATGGTCAGTATGGAGGAGTTGGGCGGTAGGGTCTTTTTCTGTGCTGTACATCTCTATGACTCTATCAACTCATACAGGACTTGGTGAGAGGGAGAAATGAGTCCCTGACATCCAAAAGACTCGCTCCCCCCACCCCCCCTCGCCCCCCCTCCCGACGCCCCCCACAAACCGTGAAGGAAGTCTCACCCAAGCTGAGTGAACATGCCTGTTCCATATAAAGTATGTAGTGAGTCCTGGGTGATACCCAGGCTTGGGCTGACAACGTGCAATTAGCATTTGTGCCACACAGACGCCAGGCAATGACCATCTCCGCGAAGAGATGACCTCACTGCCGTCCCCCTTGGCATTCAACAGGTAAAACCGTTGTTGAATTCCCAGCCCCCACCACCCCCCCCCCCCCAAACCCTATCGAGAGAGGTCACCGCTGGCTAGAAACCAAACTGGGTCAGCCGTAACGAAAGTCGCATCGTCCAGAGAAAGGTTGGAGATTTTGCGGTGCGTTACTCAGCTCCTGACTCCCCGGGCCCCTGCGTTCTTCATAGAGTGTCCTTCAAGCTGGCGTTGTATTTGATGTGGCTGCATTGCTTTAGCTTGGAACCTCGGAACTGGCATTGTCCAAACTCAGGCTGTTAGCTTCTCACCGTGAAGGAAAGAGCTGAGCTACTGCTGTAACTCTCTTTAGCGCGCGTCTGTACGTGGCTGGCTTGAGAAACGCAGCTCTCTAAACTTCGGCAAGATCGCGCCGTTCACGATTTTGCTCTGGGTGGGGGGGGGGGAAATCTGTGCCTACCGTTCTCCTCTGACTAACAGGGGACTGGCAGAGTGAGGGGAGGACGCAGAGAGACTCCGGTGTGAGTCGGACGGGGTTGAGCAAGCCAGAGGCGAAGGAGAGCGTGGATCGCCCACGGTGGGAGCAAGACAAGCAGTGGGATTATTATCCCGTAAAGTTCCAACAGGACTAGATGTTCCCAACGTCCCAGGGAGTTCGGAACGAGGAAGGGTCACAGTCTAAGGATGATGGGGTGGGACATTTCGGATTGAGATGGGGAGAAATGTCTTCCCCCAGAGAGTTGGGGTGATTAGATTAGATTACTTACAGTGTGGAAACAGGCCCTTCGGCCCAACAAGTCCACACCGCCCCGCCGAAGCGCAACCCACCCATATACCCCTACATCTACCCCTTACCTAACACTACGGGCAATTTAGCATGGCCAATCCACCCTAATCTGCAAATTTTTGGACTGTGGGAGGAAACCGGAGCACCCGGAGGAAACCCACACAGACACAGGGGGAGAATGTGCAAACTCCACACAGTCAGTCGTCTGAGGCGGGAATTGAACCCGGGTCTCTGGCGCTGTGAGGCCGCAGTGCTAACCACTGTGCCACCGTGCTGCCCACTGTAGGGGGGTGAGCCTGTGGGATTCTCTGTCACAGACAGGGGTTGGGGCCGAAACGGCGAATGTTTTCAGGAAGGAGTTGGATCTATTTCTTGGGGGTGAAGGGAGACAGCGGGGAGCAGGGCGTACTGTGTCGGATGGTCAGCCATGATCTTATTGGATGGCGGAGCACGTTTGAGGGGTGAATGGCCTCCCCCCTAGCTCTCTGAATTTCTGTGTTTCTGAGTTTAGTTCATGTTTTAGACCCCCCCCCCCGTCCCCATGTTAGATGCTTCTGCTATCCTGTTTCTGTTATCGATGTCATCAGTCACTATTCACACACAACACTGTCCCGTCATTGACAAGACACGAGTCAAGAGGGTGAGGGAATACTCCCCACTCGATTGGCCCCACACCCCCTCCCTCCACCCCCACCCCCCCCCCGATGCTCAGTAGCAGCAGTGTGTCCCCTCTACAAGACGCACTGCAGCAACTCCCCGAGGATCCTCAGACAACACCTTCCAAACCCACCACCATCTAGAAGGACAAGGGGCAGCAGATACATGGGGACACCCCCTTCCCCCTGCTACAAGTTCCCACCGCTCCCCATCCCGACTTGGGAATATATCGGCCCTTCCTTGGGTCAGAATCTTGGAACTCCCTCCCCCAGGGGCATTGTGGGTCTAAACCACAGCACACGGACTGCAGCGGTTCAAGATGGCGGCTCACCCCCACCTTCTCAGGGTGGGGGGCAACTGGAAATGTTCAATATATGTCGCTCATAGCAACGACATCTATATCCCGTGAAAGGTTGAATGAAAAGGTGGAAGGGGAATTGCTGTTGGCTCAGGGCCATACAGAGACAGAGAGGTGACAATGGTTTCACCTTTCCCCTTCGACCTTTCCTCTCAGTTGTCTGTGTTTCGGAGAGGGGCTCGGTGGGGTGGTTTTAAACATTTTTGAACGTTGTGATTCTCAGTACTGCATTCAAAGGCGGCTTCCCGGTCAGTTTAAATCAGGAGAAGCAACATCCCAAGGTCTGAGAGAAAAGGCAGCAGAATAGAACCAAGTTAAAATGCTCAGGGAGTCAGAATTGGCACGACGGACCGAATGGCCACACTCTCTCTCCCTGGACAAAATCTCTCTGTCATGTATACGTGTATCGCCAACAAGAATACGGTGCAGAAAATGAATCACGTGTTCAAATTCTCGTCCTTCCAATTGCCAACCTGCCAGAGATAGCTCTCTCACAGAACCTGAGAGATTGAGATAGAGGCTCGTTTTTGTGTGCGGACTTGTGGAACACCTTGTGGTTGGGGATCTGACGGATTAGGGATTTGACGGATTAGGGATCTGACAGGTTGGGGATCTGACGGATTGGGGATCTGATGGATTAGGGATCTGACGGGTTGTGGATCTGATGGATTGGGGATCTGACGGATTAGGGGATCTGACGGATTAGGGATCTGACGGGTTGTGGATCTGATGGATTGGGGATCTGACAGATTAGGGGATCTGACGGATTAGGGATCTGACGGGTTGTGGATCTGACGGGTTGTGGATCTGATGGATTGGGGATCTGACGGATTAGGGGATCTGATGGATTAGGGATCTGACGGATTGGGGATCTGACAGATTAGGGATCTGACGGATGGGGATCTGACGGATTGGGGATCTGATGGATTGGGGATCTGACGGATTAGGGGATCTGACGGATTAGGGATCTGACGGGTTGTGGATCTGATGGATTGGGGATCTGACGGATTGGGGATCTGATGGGTTGGGGATCTGACGGATTGGGGATCTGACGGATTGGGGATCTGACGGGATGGGGATCGGACGGATTGGGGATCTGACGGATTGGGGATCTGATGGATTGTGGATCTGACGGGATGGGGATCTGATGGATTGGGGATCTGACGGATTGGGGATCTGACGGGATGGGGATCTGATGGATTGGGGATCTGATGGATTGTGGATCTGACAGATTGGGGATCTGACGGATTAGGGATCTGATGGATTGGGGATCTGACGGATTGGGGATCTGATGGATTGGGGATCTGACGAATTAGGGATCTGACGGGATGGGAATCTGACGGATTGGGGATCTGGCGGATTGGGGATCTGACGGATTAGGGATCTGATGGATTGGGGATCTGACGGGATGGGGATCTGATGGATTGTGGATCTGACGGGATGGGGATCTGACAGTATGTGGTGTTCCCTACATTGTTTCTTTCTCAGAATGACCACAAAAACGAAACATTGGAATTTTCGTTTGCCCTCACATCTGGGAAAAGACCTGATCACTTTTATTTTAGCATCCCTACAGTGTGGAAACAGGCCCTTCGGCCCAACAAATCCACACTGATCCTCTGAAGAGTGACCCACCCAGACCCATTCCCCCACCCTATATTTAGCCCTGACTAATCCACCCTAACCTGCACAATCCCTGGACACTATGGGACAATTTAGCACGGCCAATCCACCCTAACCTGCACATCCCTGGGCACTATGGGACAATTTAGCACGGCCAATCCACCCTAACCTGCACATCCCTGGGCACTATGGGACAATTTAGCACGGCCAATCCACCCTAACCTGCACATCCCTGGACACTATGGGACAATTTAGCATGACCAATCCACCCTAACCTGCACATCCCTGGGCACTATGAGACAATTTAGCACGGCCAATCCACCCGAAGCTGCACATCCCTGGGACACTATGGGACAATTTAGCACAGTCAGTCCACCCTAACCTGCACATCTCTGGGCACTATGGGACAATTTAGCACGGCCAATCCACCCTAACCTGCACATCCCTGGGCACTATGGGACAATTTAGCACGGCCAATTCACCCTAACCTGCACATCCCTGGGCACTATGGGACAATTTAGCACAGTCAGTCCACCCTAACCTGCACATCCCTGGGCACTATGGGACAATTTAGCACGGCCAATCCACCCTAACCTGCACATCCCTGGGCACTATGAGACAATTTAGCATGGCCAATCCACCCTAACCTGCACATCCCTGGACACTATGGGACAATTTAGCATGGCCAATCCACCCTAACCTACACATCCCTGGGCACGATGGGACAATTTAGCACGGCCAATCCACCCTAACCTGCACATCCCTGGGCACTATGGAACAATTTAGCATGGCCAATCCACCCGAACCTGCACATCCCTGGACACTATGGGACAATTTAGCATGACCAATCCACCCTAACCTGCACATCCCTGGGCACTATGGGACAATTTAGCACGGCCAATCCACCTTCACCTGCACATCCCTGGACACTATGGGACAATTTAGCATGGCCAATCCACCCTAACCTGCACATCCCTGTGCACTATGGGACAATTTAGCATGGCCAATCCACCCTAACCTGCACATCCCTGTGCACTATGGGACAATTTAGCATGGCCAATCCACCCTAACCTACACATCCCTGGGCACTATGGGACAATTTAGCACGGCCAATCGACCCTAACCTGCACATCCCTGGGCACTATGGGACAATTTAGCACGGCCAATCCACCCAAACCTGCACATCCCTGGGCACTATGGGACAATTTAGCACGGCCAATCCACCCTAACCTGCACATCCCTGGGCACTATGGGACAATTTAGCACGGCCAATCCACCCTAACCTGCACATCCCTGGACACTATGGGACAATTTATCACGGCCAATCCACCCTAACCTGCACATCCCTGGGCACTATGGGACAATTTAGCATGGCCAATCCACCCTAACCTACACATCCCTGGGCACTATGGGACAATTTAGCACGGCCAATCCACCCTAACCTGCACATCCCTGGACACTATGGGACAATTTAGCACGGCCAATCCACCCTAACCTGTACACCTTTGGACTGTCGAGCACCCAGGGGAATCCCCACGCAGACACAGGGGGAGAATGTGCAAACTCTACATAGAGAGTCCCCGAGAGTGGGATCGAACCCAGGTCCCTAGTCCTGTGAGGCAGCAGTGCTAACCCACTGAGCCACTGAGCCACTGGGTTTTTATGGCTGCTCTGTTTGCGTGTTGTCTGCAGTCTTGGAATTTTCTCTCAGCCTGCTGCTGAACAGGCTGTTCAAGACCTGCTGGCTGCTTCTGAAGCAGCTTGACTGCATCTGATGTGAAGGGAGAACCCAATTGTCCTTTGAAAGAACTTTGCAATATCACATTCCCTGAGCAAGCGGTGTCTGCCAAGACTCCAGAGACGGCCGTGCGTGGTTAGTGACCACACCCCACCAAGATTGACGTGATTTTGGAACATTCCACACCCTTACTTCATTAAGTCAAGACCACCAGCGCAGGAAGTGTGTTTTTTTTCCCCTTCTCGAAGTGAATCCTCTGAAGTGAGTCTCGGTGTGTTCAGTTATTCAGAGGGACAAATGTTAAGTACTTCCATCTTGCAAAATATGTGCCTTTTCATCAATTCTGCATCCCCACTGACTCAGTTTCCTTCCAAAATAAATTGCTAATATATTGTTTCTTAAAGAGGTCTGGCTAAAGGCCCTTTTCATTCTGACGTTTCATGCAGAGAAGACAAATTGCCGGCCATATTGGAAATGCGATTTTATTTTATGTTGCAAAACACACGGCAGGAGCAGCCCACCTTTGTTGACCATGCACAGGGAGGCCAGTGACGGAGGAGGCCATTCAGCCCTTCCAGCCTGCTCCACCATTCGAAAAGACTACAATCCACCCTAACCTGCACATCCCTGGACACTATGGGACAATTTAGCACGGCCAATCCACCCTAACCTGCACATCCCTGGGCACTATGGGACAATTTAGCACAGCCAATCCACCCTAACCTGCACATCCCTGGGCACTATGGGACAATTTAGCATGGCCAATCCACCCTAACCTGCACATCCCTGGGGCACTATGGGACAATTTAGCACGGCCAATCCACCCTAACCTGCACATCCCTGGACACTATGGGACAATTTAGCACGGCCAATCCACCCTAACCTGCACAATCCCTGGACACTATGGGACAATTTAGCACGGCCAATCCACCCTAACCTGCACATCCCTGGGCACTATGGGACAATTTAGCACGGCCAATCCACCCTAACCTGCACATCCCTGGGCACTATGGGACAATTTAGCACGGCCAATCCACCCTAACCTGCACATCCCTGGACACTATGGGACAATTTAGCATGACCAATCCACCCTAACCTGCACATCCCTGGGCACTATGAGACAATTTAGCACGGCCAATCCACCCGAAGCTGCACATCCCTGGGACACTATGGGACAATTTAGCACGGCCAATCCACCCTAACCTGCACATCCCTGTGCACTATGGGACAATTTAGCACAGTCAGTCCACCCTAACCTGCACATCTCTGGGCACTATGGGACAATTTAGCACGGCCAATCCACCCTAACCTGCACATCCCTGGGCACTATGGGACAATTTAGCACGGCCAATCCACCCTAACCTGCACATCCCTGGACACTATGGGACAATTTAGCATGACCAATCCACCCTAACCTGCACATCCCTGGGCACTATGAGACAATTTAGCACGGCCAATCCACCTTCACCTGCACATCCCTGGGCACTATGGGACAATTTAGCATGGCCAATCCACCCTAACCTGCACATTTTTGGATTGTGGGAGGAAACCGGAGCACCCGGAGGAAACCCCACGCAGACACGGGGAGAATGTGCAAACTCCATACAGACAGTCGCCTGAGGGGGGAATTGATCCTGGGTCTCTGGTGCTGGGAGGCAGAGGATTGGGGATTATGGTGGGCACAGACTGGTTGGGCCGAAGGGTCTGTGTCTGCGCTGAATGAATCGATATTTGTTCCTCAAGACTTCTCTGTCATTGATTAGACTCATTATTGATCTGATTATAGCTGCAATTCACTTGCCCTTGAGAACTATCGACTGTTTGGTTGATCTAAAATCTGTCTCTGCCTGTCAATGTAAACAGTGGATCACCTCCCAATTCCCCTCCCTCTCTCTCTCTCGAGGGAACAATGCCTGAAACAAAGGTCCTTTCGGTCTGAAACTGAGCTCCCTCGATCTCCTCTCTCCCCCATCACAGGAAGCACCTTCACAACATTCAAACTGCCCGAGGGGGTCTCTCTCTCTCCTTCCGAGAGGAAGTTCAGCGCGTCCACAAGGGCTTTGACTGGTTTGTTTATGGGTGCGCTGTGTTTCAGCTCAGGATGTGAGAGGGACTGCAGAGCTCAGTTGGGAGGATCTCTGAGCTCTGTCTATCACTTGATCAAGAGCCGTCCAGTTTCTGGGAGTGGTGATTGCCTGGAGTCGGTCCTGGTCCACCCCACTCGGGTCAAAAGAGAGCACAACAATCCCTCTCCGTCCTCAGGAGGCTAAGGAATTTCGGCATGTCCGCAAGGACCCTCACTGACTTTTACAGATGCACCAATCCGGATGTATCACAGCCTGGTACGCCAACTGCCCTGCCCAGGACCGTGAGAGACTCCAGGGAGCTGTGAACACAGCCCAGTCCCTCACACAAACCCAACCTTCCATCCACCAACTCCATCTACACTCCCCACTGCCCTCGGGAAGGCAGCCGACATCATCAGAGACCCCCTCCCACCCCGGTTAGAATCTCTCCCACCCTCTTCCCTCAGGCAGGAGGGACAAAAAGCTCAAACACACGGACCGACAGGTTCAAGAACAGCTTCTTCCCCGCTGTTACCAGACTCGTGAATGTCCTTCTGAAATTTCATATCTCATGTTGATCTCTCTCCTCTCTCTCTGTGCACCTTTCCTCTCTCAGTTACTCTGTATTCCTCGCTCAGATCTATCACCCTGACGCACACTGTATCTGCACGCAAAACAAAACTTTTCACTGTCTCCAGGTACAGGGCCTGTTTCCATAGTGCAGGGGTTCCATCAGGAACTTTACTTCAGCACATTCCTGATGAAGGGCTTTTGCCCGAAACGTCGATTTTCCTGCTCCTCGGATGCTGCCCGATTTGCTGCGCTTTTCCAGCACCACACTCGAATCTGGACTCTGGTTTCCAGCATCTGTGGTTCACTAAATTGACCCGCTGTGCTCAGGGATGTGCAGGTTAGGGTGGATTGGCCGTGCTAAATTGTCCCATAGTGCCCAGGGATGTGCAGGTTAGGGTGGATTGGCCGTGCTAAATTGTCCCATAGTGTCCAGGGATGTGCAGGTTAGGGTGGATTGGCCGTGCTAAATTGTCCCATAATGCCCAGGGATGTGCAGGTTAGGGTGGATTGGCCATGCTAAATTGTCCCATAGTGCCCAGGGATGTGCAGGTTAGGGTGGATTGGCCGTGCTAAATTGGCTCATATCCCCCTAAACCCTTCCTATTCATGTCCCCACCCAGATGTCTTTTAAATGTTGTCATTGTACCAGCCTCCACGCACCATACACACACCACCCTCTGTGTGAAAAAGTTGCCCCTTAGGTCCCTTTTAAATCTTCTTCCCCTCTCACCTTAAACCACTGCCCTCTAGATCTGGATCCCTCCAACCCAGGGAAAAGACCTTGTCCAGTCACCCTATCTGTGCCCCACCATTATTTTAAATGCGAGGTGCTGCATTTTGGGAAAGCAAATCTTAGCAGGACTTATACACTTAATGGTAAGGTCCTGGGGAGTGTTGCTGAACAAAGAGACCTTGGAGTGCAGTTTAATAGCTCCTTGAAAGTGGAGTCGCAGGTAGATAGGATAGTGAAGAAGGTGTTTGGTATGCTTTCCTTTATTGGTCAGAGTATTGAGTACAGGAGTTGGGAGGTCATGTTGCAGCTGTACAGGACATTGGTTAGGGACCACTTTTGGACTATTGCGTGCAATTCTGGTCTCCTTCCTATTGGAAGGATGTTGTGAAACTTGAAAGGGTTCAGAAAAGATTTACAAGGATGTTGCCAGGGTTGGAGGGTTTGAGCTACAGGGAGAGGCTGAACAGGCTGGGGCTGTTTTCCCCGGAGTGTCAGGGGCTGAGGGGTGACCTTATAGAGGTTTATAAAATCATGAGGGTCATCGATAGGGTAAATAGACAAAGTCTTTTCCCTGGGTCGGGGAGTCCAGAACTAGAGGGGCATAGGTTTAGGGTGAAAGGGGAAAGATATAAAAGGGACCTGAGGGGCAGCTTTTTCACACAGAGGGTGGTACGTGTATGGAATGAGCTGCCAGAGGATGTGGTGGAGGCTGGTACAATGACAACATTTAAAAGGCATTTGAATGGGTATATGAATAGGAAGGGTTTGGAGGGATATGGGCCGGGTGCTGGCAGGTGGGACTAGATTGGGTTGGGATATCTGGTCAGCATTGGACCGAAGGGTCTGTTTCTGCACTGGACATCTCCATGACTCTATGACTCTATAAATCTCTAGCGGCTCACCCCTCGGCCTCCTACATTCCAGGGAAAAAAGCCCCTGCCTATCCAACTTTTCCTTATAACTCAAACCGTCCAATCCAGGGAACGTTCTGGTAAATCTTTTCTGCAGCCGTTCCAGTTTAACAACATCCTTCCTGGAGCAGGGATACAGGAACTGAACACAGTTATCCAAATGTGGCCTCAGCAAATGTCGTGTGCAGCCACAACATGACCCTCCCAACTCTTGTCCTCAATACTTGGTTCTCTACTGTTTGTTCCATGTAATCCACTTCACAAAACACAGAATCCTTGCTGCATCATCAACCTGCCAGGACATCTTTGATTTCTGTTAGTTGTCATAGAGTCATAGAGATGTACAGCACAGAAACAGACCCTTCGGTCCAACCCTTCCATGCTGTCCGTATGTCTTGAGTTAGTCTCGTCCCATTTGCCAGCTCTTGGCCCATATCCCTCTAACCCCTTCCTATTCACGTCCCCATCCAGGTGCCTTTTAAATGTTGTCATTGTACCAGCCTCCACCACTTCCTCTGGCAGCTCGTTCCACACCCGTTACCACTCTCTGTGTGAAAACGTTGCCCCTCAGGCCCCTTGCTTTGCTCAAGCTCTCTTGGAGCTTTCTGCTATCTAAGGTATGGCATGAAAGCACATTGTTGTGAAGATGAGGGAGAAATGTTGCACTGCAAGTAGGAGATGCAGGTAGACAAACGCTGTTAATGTGATTGACAGTTAACTGCCACTGTGGGGTTTAAATTTAAACCAGGCAGGTCGATGCCAATGGATAATGGATCTGATAAATGAACCAGCGATAGGCTGTTGAATTGAAATAAACACACTGTGTATACTGATTCTTTCTCTCTGTAAACAAAAGGTGTGTTAATGATCAGAGCTCCCAGGACAACGCAATGTGGAACGACTGTGGAATGGTATGTCAGGACTGTTCACTGGCGAGATGTGAGTGATGTTATCTTTGATTAGGTAGCAGATTGTCTGCTTCATTTCACAGGCCATAGAATCATTGAATCGCCACAGTGTGGAAGCAGGCCATTCAGCCCATCAAGTCCACGCTGGCACTCTAAAGAGCATCGCAGCCAGGTTCATCCATCCGCCTCCCGGCCCTATCCCCGTAACCTTGTATTTAGCACAGTCAATCCACCCTAACCTGCACATCCCTGGGCACGGTCAATCCACCCTAACCTACACATCCCTGGGCACTATGGGACAATTTAGCACGGCCAATCCACCCTAACCTGCACATCCCTGGGCACTATGGGACAATTTAGCACGGCCAATCCACCCTAACCTGCACATCCCTGGGGCACTATGGGACAATTTAGCACGGCCAATCCACCCTAACCTGCACATCCCTGGGGCACTATGGGACAATTTAGCACGGCCAATCCACCCTAACCTGCACATCCCTGGGCACTATGGGACAATTTAGCACGGCCAATCCACCCTAACCTGCACATCCCTGGGGCACTATGGGACAATTTAGCACGGCCAATCCACCCTAACCTGCACATCCCTGGGCGCTACGGGACAATTTAGCACGGCCAATCCACCCTAACCTGCACATCCCTGGGCACTACGGGACAATTTAGCACGGCCAATCCACCCTAACCTGCACATCCCTGGGGCACTATGGGACAATTTAGCACGGCCAATCCACCCAAACCTGCACATCCCTGGGCACGATGGGACAATTTAGCACGGCCAATCCACCCTAACCTGCACATCCCTGGGCACTATGGGACAATTTAGCACGGCCAATCCACCCTAACCTGCACATTCCTGGGCATTGTGGGACAATTTAGCACGGCCAATCCACCCTAACCTGCACATTCCTGGGCATTGTGGGACAATTTAGCACGGCCAATCCACCCAACCTGCACATCCCTGGGCATTGTGGGACAATTTAGCACGGCCAATCCCCCCTAACCTGCACATCCCTGGACACTATGGGACAATTTAGCACGGCCAATCCACCCTAACCTGCACATCCCTGGGCACTATGGGACAATTTAGCATGGCCAATCCACCCTAACCTGCACATCCCTGGGCACTATGGGACAATTTAGCACGGCCAATCCACCCTAACCTGCACATCTTTGGACTGTGGGAGGAAACCAGTGCCTGCCTGGCAGGGGGTGGGTGGGTACACACTGCTGCTACTGAGCATCGGTGGGTGGAGGAATTAGATGTGGTGCCAATTGAGCGGGGGCTGCTCAATTGTCCTGGATAGTGTCGAGCTTCCTGAGTGCTGTCGAAGCTGTGCCCACGCCCCCCACCTGCCCCATCCAGGGGCAAGTGGGCAGTGTTCCCTCAGCCTCCTGACTTGTGCCTCGTCGATGCTGGGACAGTCAAGAGAGGAGTTTGAGGCGACTTGGGCCGAGCGTTGATGCCAGTGAACATGTTGAGACCAGGCCAGAAGCTTAGACTGGGGTGGGGGGTGGGGGTGCAGCGCCACAGTTCGAATCCCCGCGAGGACAGCGAGTGGAATTTACATTCACTGAATAAATCCGAAAACCGAAAGCCAGCCCCGACAACGGTAAACATGACGATGATCGTCACTTGCTGCTAAAAACCTGTCTGCTTCGTTTAGTGGGAAGGAAGTCCCCTTCAGCCAATCCCAATGTCCATACTTGGATCTCAAATACCAGGCCCTCTCTCCCCGAGATAGTCCTGAAAATCCACCGACATAAGAGAGGGGTAATCAAAAGGAACCAGCATGGACTGATGGGCCGAATGGAGCATTTCAAAAAGAATTTATTCACGGGATGTGGGCATCACTGACCCAGTGCTTATTCAACACAACTAATTGCCCCAGAGGGTACAACAGCATTGCTGGGGGGTGGGGCCAGAGTCACGTGTATGCCCGGAATACATGTCCAAGACCAACAGAACACCCCTCACTGTAACACTCTCTGATATACCCCACACCCCTCACTGTAACACTCTCTGATATACCCCACACCCCTCACTGTAACACTCTCTGATATACCCCACACCCCTCACTGTAACACTCTCTGATATACCCCACACCCCTCACTGTAACACTCTCTGATATACCCCACACCCCTCACTGTAACACTGTCTGATATAACCCACACCCCTCACTGTAACACTCTCTGATATACCCCACACCCCTCACTGTAACACTCTCCGATATACCCCACACCCCTCACTGTAACACTCTCCGATATACCCCACACCCCTCACTGTAACACTCACTGATATACCCCACACCCCTCACTGTAACACTCTCCGATATACCCCACACCCCTCACTGTAAAACTCACTGATATACCCCACACCCCTCACTGTAACTCTCTCTGATATACCCCACACCCCTCACTGTAACACTGTCTGATATACCCCACACCCCTCACTGTAACACTCTCCAATATACCCCACACCCCTCACTGTAACACTCTCTGATATACCCCACACCCCTCTCTGTAACACTCTCTGATATACCCCACACCCCTCACTGTAATACTCTCTGATATACCCCACACCCCTCACTGTAACACTGTCTGATATACCCCACACCCCTCACTGTAACACTCTCTGATATACCCCACACCCCTCTCTGTAACACTCTCTGATATACCCCACACCCCTCACTGTAACACTCTCTGATATACCCCACATCCCTCACTGTAACACTCTCTGATATACCCCACACCCCTCACTGTAACACTGTCTGATATACCCCACACCCCTCACTGTAACACTCTCTGATATACCCCACACCCCTCACTGTAACACTCTCTGATATACCCCACACCCCTCACTGTAACACTCTCTGATATACCCCACACCCCTCACTGTAACACTCTCTGATATACCCCACACCCCTCACTGTAACACTCTGATATACCCCACACCCCTCACTGTAACACTCTCTGATATACCCCACACCCCTCACTGTCACACACTCTGATATACCCCACACCCCTCACTGTAACACTCACTGATATACCCCACACCCCTCACTGTAACACTCTCCGATATACCCCACACCCCTCACTGTAACACTCACTGATATGCCCCACACCCCTCACTGAAACTCTCTCTGATATACCCCACACCCCTCACTGTAACACTGTCTGATATACCCCACACCCCTCACTGTAACACTGTCTGATATACCCCACACCCCTCACTGTAACACTCTCTGATATACCCCACACCACTCACTGTAACACTGTCTGATATACCCCACACCCCTCACTGTAACACTCTCCGATATACCCCACACCCCTCACTGTAACACTCTCCGATATACCCCACACCCCTCACTGTAACACTCACTGATATACCCCACACCCCTCACTGTAACACTCTCCGATATACCCCACACCCCTCACTGTAACACTCACTGATATACCCCACACCCCTCACTGTAACTTTCTCTGATATACCCCACACCCCTCACTGTAACACACTCTGATATACCCCACACCCCTCACTGTAACACTCTCTGATATACCCCACACCCCTCACTGTAACACTCTCTGATATACCCCACACCCCTCTCTGTAACACTCTCTGATATACCCCACACCCCTCACTGTAACACTCTCTGATATACCCCATACCCCTCACTGTAACACTCTCTGATATATCCCACACCCCTCACTGTAACACTCTCTGATATACCCCACACCCCTCACTGTAACACTCTCTGATATACCCCACACCCCTCACTGTAACACTCTCTGATATACCCCACACCCCTCACTGTAACACTCTCTGTTATACCCCACGCCCCTCACAGTAACACTCTCTGATATACCCCACTCCCCTCACTGTAACACTCTCTGATATACCCCACACCCCTCACTGTAACACTCTCTGATATACCCCACACCCCTCACTGTAACACTCTCTGATATACCCCACACCCCTCACTGTAACACTCTCTGATATACCCCACACCCCTCACTGTAACAATGTCTGATATACCCCACACCCCTCACTGTAACACTCTCTGATATACCCCACACACCTCACTGTAACACTCTCTGATATACCCCACACCCCTCACTGTTACACTCCCTGATATACCCCACACCCCACACTGTAACACTCTCTGATATACCCCACACCCCTCACTGTAACACTCTCTGATAAACCCCACACCCCTCACTGTAACACTCTCTGATATACCCCACACCCCTCACTGTAACACTCTCTGATATACCCCACACCCCTCACTGTAACACTCTCTGATATACCCCACACCCCTCACTGTAACACACTCTCTGATATACCCCACACCCCTCACTGTCACACACTCTGATATACACCACACCTCTCACTGTAACACTCTCTGATATACCCCACACCCCTCACTGTAACACTCCCTGATATACCCCACACCCCTCACTGTAACACTCTCTGATATACTCCACACCCCTCACTGTAACACTCTCTGACATACCCCACACCCCTCACTGTAACACTCTCTGTTATACCCCACACCCCTCACTGTAACTCTCTCTGATATACCCCATACCCCTCACTGTAACACTCTCTGATATACCCCACACCCCTCACTGTAACACTGTCTGATATACCCCACACCCCTCACTGTAACACTCCCTGATATACCCCACACCCCCCACTGTAACACTCCCTGATATACCCCATACCCCTCACTGTAACACTCTCCGATATACCCCACAACCCTCACAGTAACACTCTCTGATATACCCCACACCCCTCACTGTAACACTCTCTGATATACCCCACACCCCTCACTGTAACACTCTCTGATATACCCCACACCTTTCACTGTAACACTCTCTGATATACCCCACACCCCTCACTGTAACACTCTCTGATATACCCCACACCCCTCACTGTAACACTCTCTGATATACCCCACAACTCTCACTGTAACACTCTCTGATATACCCCACACCCCTCACTGTAACAATCTCTGATAAACCCCACACCCCTCACTGTAACACTGTCTGATATACCCCACACCCCTCACTGTAACTCTCTCTGATATACCCCACACCCCTCACTGTAACACTCTCTGATATACCCCAAACCCCTCACTGTAACACTGTCTGATATACCCCACATCCCTCACTGTAACACTCTCTGATATACCCCACACCCCTCACTGTAACACTCTCTGACATACCCCACACCCCTCACTGTAACACTCTCTGATATACCCCACACCCCTCACTGTAACACTCTCTGATATACCCCACACCCCTCACTGTAACACTCTCTGATATACCCCACACCCCTCACTGTAACACTCTCTGATATACCCCACACCCCTCACTGTAACACTCTCTGATATACCCCACACCCCTCACTGTAACACTCTCTGATATACCCCACACCCCTCACTGTAACACTCTCTGATATACCCCACACCCCTCACTGTAACACTCCCTGATATACCCCACACCCCTCACTGTAACACTCCCTGATATACCCCACACCCCTCACTGTAACACTCTCTGATATACCCCACACCCCTCACTGTAACACTCCCTGATATACCCCACATCCCTCACTGTAACACTCTCTGATATACCCCACACCCCTCACTGTAACAATCTCTGATATACCCCACACCCCTCACTGTAACACTCTCTGATATACCCCACACCCCTCACTGTAACACTGTCTGATATACCCCACACCCCTCACTGTAACACTCTCTGATATACCCCACACCCCTCACTGTAACACACTCTGATATACGCCACACCCCTCACTGTAACACTCTCTGATATACCCCACACCCCTCACTGTAACACCCTCTGATATACCCCACACCCCTCACTGTAACACTCTCTGATATACCCCACACCCCTCACTGTAACACTCTCTGATATACCCCACACCCCTCACTGTAACTCTCTCTGATATACCCCACACCCCTCACTGTAACACTCTCTGATATACCCCACACCCCTCACTGTAACACTCTCTGATATACCCCACACCCCTCACTGTAACACTCTCTGATATACCCACACCCCTCACTGTAACACTCTCTGATATACCCCACACCCCTCACTGTAACACTCCGATATACACCACACCCCTCACTGTAACACTCCGATTTGCCCCACACCCCTCACTGTAACACTCCGATATTCCCCACACCCCCCACTGTAACACTCCCTGATATACCCCACACCCCTCACAGTAACACTCTCTGCTATACCCCACACACCTCACTGTCACACACTCTGATATACCCCACACCCCTCACTGTAACACTCACTGATATACCCCACACCCCTCACTGTAACACTCCCTGATATACCCCACACACCTCACTGTCACACACTCTGATATACCCCACACCCCTCACTGTAACACTCCGATATTCCCCACACCCCCCACTGTAACACTCTCCGATATACCCCACACCCCTCACTGTAACACTCACTGATATACCCCACACCCCTCACTGTAACTCTCTCTGATATACCCCACACCCCTCACTGTAACACTGTCTGATATACCCCACACCCCTCACTGTAACACTGTCTGATATACCCCACACCCCTCACTGTAACACTCTCTGATATACCCCACACCCCTCACTGTAACACTGTCTGATATACCCTACACCCCTCACTGTAACACTCTCTGATATACCCCACACCCCTCACTGTAACACTCTCTGATATACCCCACACCCCTCACTGTAACACACTCTGATATACCCCACACCCCTCTCTGTAAACCCTCTGATCTACCCCACACCCCTCACTGGAACACTCTCTGATATACCCCACACCCCTCACTGTAACACTCTCTGATATACCCACACCCCTCACTGTAACACTCTCTGATATACCCCACACCCCTCACTGTAACACTCTCTGATATACCCCACACCCCTCACTGTAACACTCTCTGATATACCCCACACCCCTCACTGTAACACTCTCTGATATACCCCACACCCCTCACTGTAACACTGTCTGATATAACCCACACCCCTCACTGTAACACTCTCTGATATACCCCACACCCCTCACTGTAACACTCTCTGATATACCCCACACCCCTGACTGTAACACTCTCTGATATACCCCATACCCCTCACTGTAACACTCTCTGATATATCCCACACCCCTCACTGTAACACTCCCTGATATACCCCACACCCCTCACTGTAACACTCTCTGATATACCCCACACCCCTCACTGTAACACTCTCTGATATACCCCACACCCCTCACTGTAACACTCTCTGTTATACCCCACGCCCCTCACAGTAACACTCTCTGATATACCCCACACCCCTCACTGTAACACTCTCTGATATACCCCACACCCCTCTCTGTAACACTCTCTGATATACCCCACACCCCTCACTGTAACACTCTCTGATATACCCCACACCCCTCACTGTAACACTCTCTGATATACCCCACACCCCTTACTGTAACACTGTCTGATATACCCCACACCCCTCACTGTAACACTCTCTGATATACCCCACACCCCTCACTGTAACACTCTCTGATATACCCCACACCCCTCACTGTTACACTCCCTGATATACCCCACACCCCACACTGTAACACTCTCTGATATACCCCACACCCCTCACTGTAACACTCTCTGATATACCCCACACCCCACACTGTAACACTCTCTGATATACCCCACACCCCTCACTGTAACACTGTCTGATATACCCCACACCCCTCACTGTAACACTCTCTGATATACCCCACACCCCTCACTGTAACACTCTCTGATATACCCCACACCCCTCACTGTTACACTCCCTGATATACCCCACACCCCACACTGTAACACTCTCTGATATACCCCACACCCCTCACTGTAACACTCTCTGATATACCCCACACCCCACACTGTAACACTCTCTGATATACCCCACACCCCTCACTGTAACACTGTCTGATATACCCCACACCCCTCACTGTAACACTCTCTGATATGCCCCACACCCCTCACTGTAACACTCTCTGATATACCCCACACCCCTCACTGTAACACTCTCTGATATACGCCACACCCCTCACTGTAACACACTCTCTGATATACCCCACACCCCTCACTGTAACACTCTCTGATATACCCCACACCACTCACTGTAACACTGTCTGATATACCCCACACCCCTCACTGTAACACTCTCTGATATACCCCACACCCCTCACTGTAACACTCTCTGATATACTCCACACCCCTCACTGTAACACTCTCTGATATACCCCACACCCCTCACTGTAACACTCTCTGATATACCCCACACCCCTCACTGTAACACTCTCTGATATACCCCACACCCCTCACTGTAACACACTCTCTGATATACCCCACACCCCTCACTGTCACACACTCTGATATACACCACACCCCTCACTGTAACACTCTCTGATATACCCCACACCCCTCACTGTAACACTCCCTGATATACCCCACACCCCTCACTGTAACACTCTCTGATATACTCCACACCCCTCACTGTAACACTCTCTGATATACCCCACACCCCTCACTGTAACACTCTCTGTTATACCCCACACCCCTCACTGTAACTCTCTCTGATATACCCCATACCCCTCACTGTAACACTCTCTGATATACCCCACACCCCTCACTGTAACACTGTCTGATATACCCCACACCCCTCACTGTAACACACTCTGATATACGCCACACCCCTCACTGTAACACTCTCTGATATACCCCACACCCCTCACTGTAACACTGTCTGATATACCCCACACCCCTCACTGTAACACACTCTGATATTCCCCACACCCCTCTCTGTAAACCCTCTGATCTACCCCACACCCCTCACTGTAACACTCTCTGATATACCCCACACCCCTCACTGTAACACTCTCTGATATACCCACACCCCTCACTGTAACACTCTCTGATATACCCCACACCCCTCACTGTAACACTCTCTGATATACCCCACACCCCTCACTGTAACACTCTCTGATATACCCCACACCCCTGACTGTAACACTCTCTGATATACCCCATACCCCTCACTGTAACACTCTCTGATATATCCCACACCCCTCACTGTAACACTCCCTGATATACCCCACACCCCTCACTGTAACACTCTCTGATATACCCCACACCCCTTACTGTTACACTCCCTGATATACCCCACACCCCACACTGTAACACTCTCTGATATACCCCACACCCCTCACTGTAACACTCTCTGATATACCCCACACCCCACACTGTAACACTCTCTGATATACCCCACACCCCTCACTGTAACACTGTCTGATATACCCCACACCCCTCACTGTAACACTCTCTGATATACCCCACACCCCTCACTGTAACACTCTCTGATATACCCCACACCCCTCACTGTTACACTCCCTGATATACCCCACACCCCACACTGTAACACTCTCTGATATACCCCACACCCCTCACTGTAACACTCTCTGATATACCCCACACCCCACACTGTAACACTCTCTGATATACCCCACACCCCTCACTGTAACACTGTCTGATATACCCCACACCCCTCACTGTAACACTCTCTGATATGCCCCACACCCCTCACTGTAACACTCTCTGATATACCCCACACCCCTCACTGTAACACTCTCTGATATACGCCACACCCCTCACTGTAACACACTCTCTGATATACCCCACACCCCTCAGTGTAACACACTCTCTGATATACACCACACCCCTCACTGTAACACTCCCTGATATACCCCACACCCCTCACAGTAACACTCTCTGATATACCACACACTCCTCACTGTAACACTCTCTGATATACCCCACACCCCCCACTGTAACACTCCCTGATATACCCCACACCCCTCACAGTAACACTCTCTGATATACCCCACACACCTCACTGTAACACTCTCTGATATACCCCACACCCCTCACTGTAACACTCTCTGATATACCCCACATCACTCACTGTAACACTGTATGATATACCCCACACCCCTCACTGTAACACTCTCTGATATACCCCACACCCCTCACTGTAACACTCTCTGATATACTCCACACCCCTCACTGTAACACTCTCTGATATACCCCACACCCCTCACTGTAACACTCTCTGATATACCCCACACCCCTCACTGTAACACTCTCTGATATACCCCACACCCCTCACTGTAACACACTCTCTGATATACCCCACACCCCTCACTGTCACACACTCTGATATACACCACACCCCTCATTGTAACACTCTCTGATATACCCCACACCCCTCACTGTAACACTCCCTGATATACCCCACACCCCTCACTGTAACACTCTCTGATATACTCCACACCCCTCACTGTAACACTCTCTGATATACCCCACACCCCTCACTGTAACACTGTCTGATATACCCTACACCCCTCACTGTAACACTCTCTGATATACCCCACACCCCTCACTGTAACACTCTCTGATATACCCCACACCCCTCACTGTAACACACTCTGATATACCCCACACCCCTCTCTGTAAACCCTCTGATCTACCCCACACCCCTCACTGGAACACTCTCTGATATACCCCACACCCCTCACTGTAACACTCTCTGATATACCCACACCCCTCACTGTAACACTCTCTGATATACCCCACACCCCTCACTGTAACACTCTCTGATATACCCCACACCCCTCACTGTAACACTCTCTGATATACCCCACACCCCTCACTGTAACACTCTCTGATATACCCCACACCCCTCACTGTAACACTGTCTGATATAACCCACACCCCTCACTGTAACACTCTCTGATATACCCCACACCCCTCACTGTAACACTCTCTGATATACCCCACACCCCTGACTGTAACACTCTCTGATATACCCCATACCCCTCACTGTAACACTCTCTGATATATCCCACACCCCTCACTGTAACACTCCCTGATATACCCCACACCCCTCACTGTAACACTCTCTGATATACCCCACACCCCTCACTGTAACACTCTCTGATATACCCCACACCCCTCACTGTAACACTCTCTGTTATACCCCACGCCCCTCACAGTAACACTCTCTGATATACCCCACACCCCTCACTGTAACACTCTCTGATATACCCCACACCCCTCTCTGTAACACTCTCTGATATACCCCACACCCCTCACTGTAACACTCTCTGATATACCCCACACCCCTCACTGTAACACTCTCTGATATACCCCACACCCCTTACTGTAACACTGTCTGATATACCCCACACCCCTCACTGTAACACTCTCTGATATACCCCACACCCCTCACTGTAACACTCTCTGATATACCCACACCCCTCACTGTAACACTCTCTGATATACCCCACACCCCTCACTGTAACACTCTCTGATATACCCCACACCCCTCACTGTAACACTCTCTGATATACCCCACACCCCTGACTGTAACACTCTCTGATATACCCCATACCCCTCACTGTAACACTCTCTGATATATCCCACACCCCTCACTGTAACACTCCCTGATATACCCCACACCCCTCACTGTAACACTCTCTGATATACCCCACACCCCTTACTGTTACACTCCCTGATATACCCCACACCCCACACTGTAACACTCTCTGATATACCCCACACCCCTCACTGTAACACTCTCTGATATACCCCACACCCCACACTGTAACACTCTCTGATATACCCCACACCCCTCACTGTAACACTGTCTGATATACCCCACACCCCTCACTGTAACACTCTCTGATATACCCCACACCCCTCACTGTAACACTCTCTGATATACCCCACACCCCTCACTGTTACACTCCCTGATATACCCCACACCCCACACTGTAACACTCTCTGATATACCCCACACCCCTCACTGTAACACTCTCTGATATACCCCACACCCCACACTGTAACACTCTCTGATATACCCCACACCCCTCACTGTAACACTGTCTGATATACCCCACACCCCTCACTGTAACACTCTCTGATATGCCCCACACCCCTCACTGTAACACTCTCTGATATACCCCACACCCCTCACTGTAACACTCTCTGATATACGCCACACCCCTCACTGTAACACACTCTCTGATATACCCCACACCCCTCAGTGTAACACACTCTCTGATATACACCACACCCCTCACTGTAACACTCCCTGATATACCCCACACCCCTCACAGTAACACTCTCTGATATACCACACACTCCTCACTGTAACACTCTCTGATATACCCCACACCCCCCACTGTAACACTCCCTGATATACCCCACACCCCTCACAGTAACACTCTCTGATATACCCCACACACCTCACTGTAACACTCTCTGATATACCCCACACCCCTCACTGTAACACTCTCTGATATACCCCACATCACTCACTGTAACACTGTATGATATACCCCACACCCCTCACTGTAACACTCTCTGATATACCCCACACCCCTCACTGTAACACTCTCTGATATACTCCACACCCCTCACTGTAACACTCTCTGATATACCCCACACCCCTCACTGTAACACTCTCTGATATACCCCACACCCCTCACTGTAACACTCTCTGATATACCCCACACCCCTCACTGTAACACACTCTCTGATATACCCCACACCCCTCACTGTCACACACTCTGATATACACCACACCCCTCATTGTAACACTCTCTGATATACCCCACACCCCTCACTGTAACACTCCCTGATATACCCCACACCCCTCACTGTAACACTCTCTGATATACTCCACACCCCTCACTGTAACACTCTCTGATATACCCCACACCCCTCACTGTAACACTCTCTGTTATACCCCACACCCCTCACTGTAACTCTCTCTGATATACCCCATACCCCTCACTGTAACACTCTCTGATATACCCCACACCCCTCACTGTAACACTGTCTGATATACCCCACACCCCTCACTGTAACACTCCCTGATATACCCCACACCCCCCACTGTAACACTCCCTGATATACCCCACACCCCTCACTGTAACACTCTCCGATATACCCCACAACCCTCACAGTAACACTCTCTGATATACCCCACACCCCTCACTGTAACACTCTCTGATATACCCCACACCCCTCACTGTAACATTCTCTGATATACCCCACACCTTTCACTGTAACACTCTCTGATATACCCCACACCCCTCACTGTAACACTCTCTGATATACCCCACACCCCTCACTGTAACACTCTCTGATATACCCCACAACTCTCACTGTAACACTCTCTGATATACCCCACACCCCTCACTGTAACAATCTCTGATAAACCCCACACCCCTCCCTGTAACACTGTCTGATATACCCCACACCCCTCACTGTAACACTCTCTGATATACGCCACACCCCTCACTGTAACACTCTCTGATATACCCCACACCCCTCACTGTAACACTCTCTGATATACCCCAAACCCCTCACTGTAACACTGTCTGATATACCCCACATCCCTCACTGTAACACTCTCTGATATACCCCACACCCCTCACTGTAACACTCTCTGACATACCCCACACCCCTCACTGTAACACTCTCTGATATACCCCACACCCCTCACTGTAACACTCTCTGATATACCCCACACCCCTCACTGTAACACTCTCTGATATACCCCACACCCCTCACTGTAACACTCTCTGATATACCCCACACCCCTCACTGTAACACTCTCTGATATACCCCACACCCCTCACTGTAACACTCTCTGATATACCCCACACCCCTCACTGTAACACTCCCTGATATACCCCACACCCCTCACTGTAACACTCCCTGATATACCCCACACCCCTCACTGTAACACTCTCTGATATACCCCACACCCCTCACTGTAACACTCCCTGATATACCCCACACCCCTCACTGTAACACTCTCTGATATACCCCACACCCCTCACTGTAACAATCTCTGATATACCCCACACCCCTCACTGTAACACTCTCTGATATACCCCACACCCCTCACTGTAACACTCTCTGATATACCCCACACCCCTCACTGTAACACTCTCTGATATACCCCACACCCCTCACTGTAACACACTCTGATATACGCCACACCCCTCACTGTAACACTCTCTGATATACCCCACACCCCTCACTGTAACACCCTCTGATATACCCCACACCCCTCACTGTAACACTCTCTGATATACCCCACACCCCTCACTGTAACACTCTCTGATATACCCCACACCCCTCACTGTAACTCTCTCTGATATACCCCACACCCCTCACTGTAACACTGTCTGATATACCCCACACCCCTCACTGTAACACTCTCTGATATACCCCACACCCCTCACTGTAACACTCTCTGATATACCCCACACCCCTCACTGTAACACTCTCTGATATACCCCACACCCCTCACTGTAACACTCTCCGATATACCCCACACCCCTCACTGTAACACTCTCTGATATACCCACACCCCTCACTGTAACACTGTCTGATATACCCCACACCCCTCACTGTAACACTCCGATATTCCCCACACCCCTCACTGTAACACTCCGATTTGCCCCACACCCCTCACTGTAACACTCCGATATTCCCCACACCCCTCACTGTAACACTCCGATTTGCCCCACACCCCTCACTGTAACACTCCGATATTCCCCACACCCCTCACTGTAACACTCTGATCTCCCCCACACCCCTCACTGTAACACTCTCTGATATACCCCACACCCCTCACTGTAACACTCCGATATTCCCCACACCCCTCACTGTAACACTCCGATATTCCCCACACCCCTCACTGTAACACTGCGATATTCCCCACACCCCTCACTGTAACACTCCGATATTCCCCACACCCCTCACTGTAACACTCCGATATTCCCCACACCCCTCACTGTAACACTGCGATATTCCCCACACCCCTCACTATAACACTCCGATATTCCCCACACCCCTCACTGTAACACTCTCTGATATACCCCACACCCCTCACTGTAACACTCCGATATTCCCCACACCCCTCACTGTAACACTCCGATTTGCCCCACACCCCTCACTGTAACACTCCGATATTCCCCACAATGGACATCATTAGAGTCTTAAATCCAGAGTTTTAAGAAATTGAATTCCAGTCCCACTGTCCCCTGTGGTGGCATTTGAACCCAGGTCCTCCATTAACAATCCAGTGATAATACCATTCGGTCATCATCTCCCCCTTGCCCCTCAGCCACCCCCCTTCCCTCTCGCCCCTATTCTCATTCTGAGACATTTTGAGGGAGCGAACGTGGTGATGGGTGGATTGCTTTTGGAAAGGGCCAGTAAAACCACCGTGGGCTGAAGGGCCTCATTTGCGGCCGTCCTGTCCGAAGAGACCTCCCAGGGTGTTAGTCCCTCCGGTTTCCCAGACAGCGTACGTTTTATTGCCCGGGCACCGAATAATGACATGAGGCAAAGATATATTAAAAGTGAATTTATTTTATTAAGTTGTACAGTTGCAGTTGTATCCGTGTTTAATGTGTTTTGTGATTGCCGCTTCCCCCTTGTGTGCCATGAACTTCAAAGCAATTGTAAATTGCGATAAGCTGATTTTGCAGGTGGAAATTCCTCCTGTGCTCTCTCCCATGTTCTGAGGATGAGCAAGGTTGGGGGTGGGAGGGGCACAGGAAATCGTCACGGTCACATAACTGCTTGGTGGTGGGGTTTGGGGAACCCTTGGGGTGCACATGGTGCTGAACTGTGTGTGCCCCTTCCCCACGATAGGGCAGTGTCCAGATGTGCTTCCCTCTCCACCCTCAGGCAGCACCTGCCAAACCTACAGCCATTGAGAAGGGTCAAGGGGAGCAGACACGTGGGGACATCAATTCCCACCCCAACCCCCATCCACAAGATCCCCCCCCCGATTCCCCAAGCCACTCCCTATCCCAGTTTGGGAATATATTGGCCGTTCCTTGGGTCAGAAGCCTGGAAATCCCTCCCCCAGGGCATTGTGGGTCTAACCCACAGCACATGGACTGCAGCGGTTCAAGATGGTGAATTCTCAAAGGGGGGTAACTAGGGACAAACAAACACCTTTGACCCCAAGCCAGAGGGACCTCTGAATGAATGAATGAAAGTCAGGTTAATCCAGCCTCTGAACTAATATTCACTTGCTCAGTGAGGTCACGTTTTCACCCAGAGGGTGGTACGTGTATGGAATGAGCTGCCAGAGGATGTGGTGGAGGCTGGTACAATGACAACATTTAAAAGGCACCTGGATGGGGACAGGAATAGGAAGGGTTTGGAGGGATATGGGCCAGGAGTTGGTAAATGGGACTAGATTAGTTTGGATATCTGGTCAGCATGGACGAGTTGGACCGAAGGGTCTGTTTCTGTGCCATATATCTCTATGACTCTATAATGACCCCATACCATTCAGTGAGATGGACGGTGCTCTCTGACAATGTCAATTGAGGTTGCTGCTTCTGAGTCCATGAGTGCACAGTCAAATGTCCCTTTGGTCTGCCCCAAGTCTTTTTGCAATGAGATTTCTGGAATGTTAACCACGCTGTGGGGGGTGTAGAAGAAGTTATTTACCCACTGCGCACTCAGTAAACACAACAGAGATAGTTGGGTGATGTGCAAGAGCATTTATAATGAGGTGATAAGTCTCAATTACTTTTCAACAGCCTCTCTGGGTCTGAAAGTTTAATTTTGAAGGACCATCTCATTTTGAGGAGAATTGATTTATTTTTCTGTGTCTATCTTTCTCTATGACCAGTTTCCCTTAGTTAACTCCTTTGGTATCATGGGGAGCATGGGATTAGGCTTGGTGGGATATTAAAGGGAGTGAGGAGTGAGGGGGGAAAGTGGGATTAGACTGGGTGGGACATTAAAGGGAGCGGGGAGTGAGGGGGGAGAGTGGGATTAGACTGGGTGGGATATTAAAGGGAGTGAGGAGTGAGGGGGGAGAGTGGGATTAGACTGGGTGGGATATTAAAGGGTGCGGCGAGTGAGGGGGGAGAGTGGGGTTAGACTGGGTGGGATACTAAAGGGGATGGGGAATGAGGGGGAGAGTGGGATTAGACTGGGTGGGATATTAAAGGGAGTGGGGAGTGAGGGGGGAGAGTGGGATTAGACTGGGTGGGATATTAAAGGGAGTGAGGAGTGAGGGGGGAGAGTGGGATTAGACTGGGTGGGATATTAAAGGGAGTGAGGAGTGAGGGGGGAGAGTGGGATTAGACTGGGTGGGATATTAAAGGGAGTGAGGAGTGAGGGTGAAAAGTGGGATTAGATTGGGTGGGATATTAAATGGAGCAGGGAGTGAGGGGGAGAGTGGGATTAGACTGGGTGGGATATTACAGGGAGCGGGGAGTGACGGGGAGAGTGGGATTAGACTGGGTGGGATATTAAAGGGAGCGGGGAGTGAGGGGGAGAGTGGGATTAGACTGGGTGGGATATTAAAGGGAGGGGGGAGTGAGGGGGGAGAGTGGGATTAGACTGGGTGGGATATTAAAGGGTGTGGGGAGTGTGGGGGAGAGTGGGATTAGACTGGGTGGGATATTAAAGGGAGTGGGGAGTGAGGGGGAGGGTGGGATTAGACTGGGTGGGATATTAAAGGGAGCAGGGAGTGAAGGGGGAGAGTGGGATTAGACTGGGTGGGATATTAAAGGGAGTGAGGGGGGAGAGTGGGATTAGACTGGGTGGGATATTAAAGGGAGTGGGGAGTGAGGGGGGAGAGTGGGATTAGACTGGGTGGGATATTAAAGGGAGGGGGGAGTGAGGGGGGAGAGTGGGATTAGACTGGGTGGGATATTAAAGGGTGTGGGGAGTGAGGGGGAGAGTGGGATTAGACTGGGTGGGATATTAAAGGGAGCAGGGAGTGAAGGGGGAGAGTGGGATTAGACTGGGGGGGATATTAAAGGGAGCAGGGAGTGAGGGGGGAGAGTGGGATTAGACTGGGTGGGATATTAAAGGGAGTGGGGAGTGAGGGGGAGAGTGGGATTAGACTGGGTGGGATATTAAAGGGAGGGAGAGTGATGGGGGAGAGTGGGATTAGACTGGGTGGGATATTAAAGGGAGTGGGGAGTGAGGGGGGAGAGTGGGATTAGACTGGGTGGGATATTAAAGGGAGAGGGGAGTGAGGGGGAGAGAGGGATTAGACTGGGTGGGATATTAAAGGGAGGGTGGAGTGAGGGGGAGAGTGGGATTAGACTGGGTGGGATATTAAAGGGTGTGGGGAGTGAGGGGGAGAGTGGGATTAGACTGGGTGGGATATTAAAGGGAGCAGGAAGTGAAGGGGGAGAGTGGGATTAGACTGGGTGGGATATTAAAGGGTGTGGGGAGTGAGGGGGAGAGTGGGATTAGACTGGGTGGGATATTAAAGGGTGTGGGGAGTGAGGGGGAGAGTGGGATTAGACTGGGTGGGATATTAAAGGGTGTGGGGAGTGAGGGGCAGAGTGGGATTAGACTGGGTGGGATATTAAAGGGTGTGGGGAGTGAGGGGGAGAGTGGGATTAGACTGGGTGGGATATTAAAGGGAGCAGGGAGTGAAGGGGGAGAGTGGGATTAGACTGGGTGGGATATTAAAGGGTGTGGGGAGTGAGGGGGAGAGTGGGATTAGACTGGGTGGGACATTAAAGGGAGCAGGAAGTGAAGGGGGAGAGTGGGATTAGACTGGGTGGGATATTAAAGGGAGCAGGGAGTGAGAGGGAGATTGGTATTAGACTGGGGGGGATATTAAAGGGAGTGGGGAGTGAGGGGGAGAGTGGGATTAGACTGGGTGGGATATTAAAGGGAGCAGGGAGTGAAGGGGGAGAGTGGGATTAGACTGGGTGGGATATTAAAGGGAGTGGGGAGTGAGGGGGAAAGTGGGATTAGACTGGGTGGGACATTAAAGGGAGCAGGAAGTGAAGGGGGAGAGTGGGATTAGACTGGGTGGGATATTAAAGGGAGTGGGGAGTGAGAGGGAGATTGGTATTAGACTGGGTGGGATATTAAAGGGAGCAGGGAGTGAAGGGGGAGAGTGGGATTAGACTGGGTGGGATATTAAAGGGAGCGGGGAGTGAGGGGGATAGTGGGATTAGACTGGGTGGGATATTAAAGGGAGCAGGGAGTGAGGGGGAGATTGGTATTAGACTGGGTGGGATATTAAAGGGAGCAGGGAGTGAAGGGGGAGAGTGGGATTAGACTGGGTGGGATATTAAAGGGTGTGGGGAGTGAGGGGGAGAGTGGGATTAGACTGGGTGGGACATTAAAGGGAGGGGGAGTGAGGGGGAGAGTGGGATTAGACTGGGTGGGATATTAAAGGGAGCAGGGAGTGAGGGGGAGAGTGGGATTAGACTGGGTGGGATATTAAAGGGAGTGGGGAGTGAGAGGGAGATTGGTATTAGACTGGGTGGGATATTAAAGGGAGCAGGGAGTGAAGGGGGAGAGTGGGATTAGACTGGGTGGGATATTAAAGGGAGTGGGGAGTGAGGGGGGAGAGTGGGATTAGACTGGGTGGGATATTAAAGGGAGGGGGGAGTGAGGGGGAGAGTGGGATTAGACTGGGTGGGATATTAAAGGGAGCAGGGAGTGAGGGGGAGATTGGTATTAGACTGGGTGGGATATTAAAGGGAGCAGGGAGTGAAGGGGGAGAGTGGGATTAGACTGGGTGGGATATTAAAGGGAGTGGGGAGTGAGGGGGGAGAGTGGGATTAGACTGGGTGGGATATTAAAGGGAGTGGGGAGTGAGGGGGGAGAGTGGGATTAGACTGGGTGGGACATTAAAGGGAGGGGGAGTGAGGGGGAGAGTGGGATTAGACTGGGTGGGATATTAAAGGGAGGGGGGAATGAGGGGGGAGAGTGGGATTAGACTGGGTGGGACATTAAAGGGAGCAGGAAGTGAAGGGGGAGAGTGGGATTAGACTGGGTGGGATATTAAAGGGAGGGGGAGTGAGGGGGAGAGTGGGATTAGACTGGGTGGGATATTAAAGGGAGCGGGGAGTGAGGGGGGAGAGTGGGATTAGACTGGGTGGGATATTAAAGGGTGTGGGGAGTGAGGGGGGAGAGTGGGATTAGACTGGGTGGGATATTAAAGGGAGTGGGGGGTGTGGGGGGAGAGTGGGATTAGACTGGGTGGGATATTAAAGGGAGCGGGGAGTGAGGGGGAGAGTGGGATTAGACTGGGTGGGATATTAAAGGGAGCGGGGAGTGAGGGGGAGAGTGGGATTAGACTGGGTGGGATATTAAAGGGAGCGGGGAGTGAGGGGGAGAGTGGGATTAGACTGGGTGGGATATTAAAGGGAGTGGGGAGTGAGAGGGAGAGTGGGATTAGACTGGGTGGGATATTAAAGGGAGTGGGGAGTGAGGGGGGAGAGTGGGATTAGACTGGGTGGGATATTAAAGGGAGCGGGGAGTGAGGGGGGAGAGTGGGATTAGACTGGGTGGGATATTAAAGGGAGCGGGGAGTGAGGGGGGAGAGTGGGATTAGACTGGGTGGGATATTAAAGGGAGTGGGGAGTGAGGGGGAGAGTGGGATTAGACTGGGTGGGATATTAAAGGGAGGGAGGGGGGAGAGTGGGATTAGACTGGGTGGGATATTAAAGGGAGTGAGGGGGAGAGTGGGATTAGACTGGGTGGGATATTAAAGGGAGGGGGGAGTGAGAGGGAGATTGGTATTAGACTGGGTGGGATATTAAAGGGAGTGGGGAGTGAGGGGGGAGAGTGGGATTAGACTGGGTGGGATATTAAAGGGAGGGGGGAGTGAGGGGGGAGAGTGGGATTAGACTGGGTGGGATATTAAAGGGAGCAGGGAGTGAAGGGGGAGAGTGGGATTAGACTGGGTGGGATATTAAAGGGAGCGGGGAGTGAGGGGGATAGTGGGATTAGACTGGGTGGGATATTAAAGGGAGCAGGGAGTGAGGGGGAGATTGGTATTAGACTGGGTGGGATATTAAAGGGAGCGGGGAGTGAGGGGGGAGAGTGGGATTAGACTGGGTGGGATATTAAAGGGAGCGGGGAGTGAGGGGGGAGAGTGGGATTAGACTGGGTGGGATATTAAAGGGAGCAGGGAGTGAGGGGGAGAGTGGGATTAGACTGGGTGGGATATTAAAGGGAGTGGGGAGTGAGGGGGGAGAGTGGGATTAGACTGGGTGGGATATTAAAGGGAGGGGGGAGTGAGGGGGGAGAGTGGGATTAGACTGGGTGGGATATTAAAGGGTGTGGGGAGTGATGGGGGAGAGTGGGATTAGACTGGGTGGGATATTAAAGGGAGCAGGGAGTGAGGGGGGAGAGTGGGATTAGACTGGGTGGGACATTAAAGGGAGCAGGAAGTGAAGGGGGAGAGTGGGATTAGACTGGGTGGGATATTAAAGGGAGCGGGGAGTGAGGGGGAGAGTGGGATTAGACTGGGTGGGATATTAAAGGGAGCGGGGAGTGAGGGGGGAGAGTGGGATTAGACTGGGTGGGATATTAAAGGGTGTGGGGAGTGAGGGGGGAGAGTGGGATTAGACTGGGTGGGATATTAAAGGGAGTGGGGAGTGAGGGGGGAGAGTGGGATTAGACTGGGTGGGATATTAAAGGGAGTGGGGAGTGAGGGGGGAGAGTGGGATTAGACTGGGTGGGATATTAAAGGGAGCGGGGAGTGAGGGGGGAGAGTGGGATTAGACTGGGTGGGATATTAAAGGGAGCGGGGAGTGAGGGGGGAGAGTGGGATTAGACTGGGTGGGATATTAAAGGGAGGGGGAGTGAGGGGGAGAGTGGGATTAGACTGGGTGGGATATTAAAGGGAGTGGGGAGTGAGGGGGAGAGTGGGATTAGACTGGGTGGGATATTAAAGGGAGCAGGGAGTGAGGGGGAGAGTGGGATTAGACTGGGTGGGATATTAAAGGGAGGGGGGAGTGAGGGGGGAGAGTGGGATTAGACTGGGTGGGATATTAAAGGGTGTGGGGAGTGTGGGGGAGAGTGGGATTAGACTGGGTGGGATATTAAAGGGAGTGGGGAGTGAGGGGGAGGGTGGGATTAGACTGGGTGGGATATTAAAGGGAGTGAGGGGGGAGAGTGGGATTAGACTGGGTGGGATATTAAAGGGAGTGGGGAGTGAGGGGGGAGAGTGGGATTAGACTGGGTGGGATATTAAAGGGAGGGGGGAGTGAGGGGGGAGAGTGGGATTAGACTGGGTGGGATATTAAAGGGTGTGGGGAGTGAGGGGGAGAGTGGGATTAGACTGGGTGGGATATTAAAGGGAGCAGGGAGTGAAGGGGGAGAGTGGGATTAGACTGGGGGGGATATTAAAGGGAGCAGGGAGTGAGGGGGGAGAGTGGGATTAGACTGGGTGGGATATTAAAGGGAGTGGGGAGTGAGGGGGAGAGTGGGATTAGACTGGGTGGGATATTAAAGGGAGGGAGAGTGATGGGGGAGAGTGGGATTAGACTGGGTGGGATATTAAAGGGAGTGGGGAGTGAGGGGGGAGAGTGGGATTAGACTGGGTGGGATATTAAAGGGAGAGGGGAGTGAGGGGGAGAGAGGGATTAGACTGGGTGGGATATTAAAGGGAGGGTGGAGTGAGGGGGAGAGTGGGATTAGACTGGGTGGGATATTAAAGGGTGTGGGGAGTGAGGGGGAGAGTGGGATTAGACTGGGTGGGATATTAAAGGGAGCAGGAAGTGAAGGGGGAGAGTGGGATTAGACTGGGTGGGATATTAAAGGGTGTGGGGAGTGAGGGGGAGAGTGGGATTAGACTGGGTGGGATATTAAAGGGTGTGGGGAGTGAGGGGGAGAGTGGGATTAGACTGGGTGGGATATTAAAGGGTGTGGGGAGTGAGGGGCAGAGTGGGATTAGACTGGGTGGGATATTAAAGGGTGTGGGGAGTGAGGGGGAGAGTGGGATTAGACTGGGTGGGATATTAAAGGGAGCAGGGAGTGAAGGGGGAGAGTGGGATTAGACTGGGTGGGATATTAAAGGGTGTGGGGAGTGAGGGGGAGAGTGGGATTAGACTGGGTGGGACATTAAAGGGAGCAGGAAGTGAAGGGGGAGAGTGGGATTAGACTGGGTGGGATATTAAAGGGAGTGGGGAGTGAGGGGGAAAGTGGGATTAGACTGGGTGGGACATTAAAGGGAGCAGGAAGTGAAGGGGGAGAGTGGGATTAGACTGGGTGGGATATTAAAGGGAGTGGGGAGTGAGAGGGAGATTGGTATTAGACTGGGTGGGATATTAAAGGGAGCAGGGAGTGAAGGGGGAGAGTGGGATTAGACTGGGTGGGATATTAAAGGGAGCGGGGAGTGAGGGGGATAGTGGGATTAGACTGGGTGGGATATTAAAGGGAGCAGGGAGTGAGGGGGAGATTGGTATTAGACTGGGTGGGATATTAAAGGGAGCAGGGAGTGAAGGGGGAGAGTGGGATTAGACTGGGTGGGATATTAAAGGGAGTGGGGAGTGAGGGGGGAGAGTGGGATTAGACTGGGTGGGATATTAAAGGGAGGGGGGAGTGAGGGGGGAGAGTGGGATTAGACTGGGTGGGACATTAAAGGGAGCAGGAAGTGAAGGGGGAGAGTGGGATTAGACTGGGTGGGACATTAAAGGGAGAGGGGAGTGAGGGGGGAGAGTGGGATTAGACTGGGTGGGATATTAAAGGGTGTGGGGAGTGAGGGGGAGAGTGGGATTAGACTGGGTGGGATATTAAAGGGAGTGGGGAGTGAGAGGGAGATTGGTATTAGACTGGGTGGGATATTAAAGGGAGCAGGGAGTGAAGGGGGAGAGTGGGATTAGACTGGGTGGGATATTAAAGGGAGCAGGGAGTGAAGGGGGAGAGTGGGAATAGACTGGGTGGGATATTAAAGGGAGCGGGGAGTGAGGGGGAGAGTGGGATTAGACTGGGTGGGATATTAAAGGGAGCGGGGAGTGAGGGGGGAGAGTGGGATTAGACTGGGTGGGATATTAAAGGGTGTGGGGAGTGAGGGGGGAGAGTGGGATTAGACTGGGTGGGATATTAAAGGGAGTGGGGAGTGAGGGGGGAGAGTGGGATTAGACTGGGTGGGACATTAAAGGGAGGGGGAGTGAGGGGGAGAGTGGGATTAGACTGGGTGGGATATTAAAGGGAGTGAGGGGGGAGAGTGGGATTAGACTGGGTGGGATATTAAAGGGAGTGGGGAGTGAGGGGGGAGAGTGGGATTAGACTGGGTGGGATATTAAAGGGAGTGGGGGGTGTGGGGGGAGAGTGGGATTAGACTGGGTGGGATATTAAAGGGAGTGAGGGGGGAGAGTGGGATTAGACTGGGTGGGATATTAAAGGGAGTGGGGAGTGAGGGGGGAGAGTGGGATTAGACTGGGTGGGATATTAAAGGGAGTGGGGGGTGTGGGGGGAGAGTGGGATTAGACTGGGTGGGATATTAAAGGGAGCGGGGAGTGAGGGGGAGAGTGGGATTAGACTGGGTGGGATATTAAAGGGAGCGGGGAGTGAGGGGGAGAGTGGGATTAGACTGGGTGGGATATTAAAGGGAGTGGGGGGTGTGGGGGGAGAGTGGGATTAGACTGGGTGGGATATTAAAGGGAGCGGGGAGTGAGGGGGAGAGTGGGATTAGACTGGGTGGGATATTAAAGGGAGCGGGGAGTGAGGGGGAGAGTGGGATTAGACTGGGTGGGATATTAAAGGGAGCGGGGAGTGAGGGGGAGAGTGGGATTAGACTGGGTGGGATATTAAAGGGAGTGGGGAGTGAGAGGGAGAGTGGGATTAGACTGGGTGGGATATTAAAGGGAGTGGGGAGTGAGGGGGGAGAGTGGGATTAGACTGGGTGGGATATTAAAGGGAGCGGGGAGTGAGGGGGGAGAGTGGGATTAGACTGGGTGGGATATTAAAGGGAGCGGGGAGTGAGGGGGGAGAGTGGGATTAGACTGGGTGGGATATTAAAGGGAGTGGGGAGTGAGGGGGAGAGTGGGATTAGACTGGGTGGGATATTAAAGGGAGGGGGGAGTGAGGAGGAGAGTGGGATTAGACTGGGTGGGATATTAAAGGGAGTGGGGAGTGAGGGGGGAGAGTGGGATTAGACTGGGTGGGATATTAAAGGGAGTGGGGAGTGAGGGGGGAGAGTGGGATTAGACTGGGTGGGATATTAAAGGGAGTGGGGAGTGAGGGGGGAGAGTGGGATTAGACTGGGTGGGATATTAAAGGGAGTGAGGGGGGAGTGAGGGGGAGAGTGGGATCAGACTGGGTGGGATATTAAAGGGAGTGGGGAGTGAGGGGGAGAGTGGGATTAGACTGGGTGGGATATTAAAGGGAGCGGGGAGTGAGGGGGGAGAGTGTGATTAGACTGGGTGGGATATTAAAGGGAGTGGGGAGTGAGGAGGAGAGTGGGATTAGACTGGGTGGGATATTAAAGGGAGGGGGAGTGAGGGGGAGAGTGGGATTAGACTGGGTGGGGTATTAAAGGGAGCGGGGAGTGAGGGGGGAGAGTGGGATTAGACTGGGTGGGATATTAAAGGGAGGGGGAGTGAGGGCGAGAGTGGGATTAGACTGGGTGGGATATTAAAGGGAGGGGGAGTGAGGGGGAGAGTGGGATTAGACTGGGTGGGATATTAAAGGGAGTGGGGAGTGAGGGGGAGAGTGGGATTAGACTGGGTGGGATATTAAAGGGAGGGGGGAGTGAGAGTGGGATTAGACTGGGTGGGATATTAAAGGGAGGGGGGCGTGAGGGGGGAGAGTGGGATTAGACTGGGTGGGATATTAAAGGGAGCGGGGGGTGAGGGGGGAGAGTGGGATTAGACTGGGTGGGATATTAAAGGGAGTGGGGAGTGAGGGGGAGAGTGGGATTAGACTGGGTGGGATATTAAAGGGAGTGAGGGGGGAGAGTGGGATTAGACTGGGTGGGATATTAAAGGGAGTGGGGAGTGAGGGGGGAGAGTGGGATTAGACTGGGTGGGATATTAAAGGGAGTGGGGAGTGAGGGGGAGAGTGGGATTAGACTGGGTGGGATATTAAAGGGTGTGGGGAGTGAGGGGGAGAGTGGGATTAGACTGGGTGGGATATTAAAGGGAGAGGGGAGTGAGGGGGGAGAGTGGGATTAGACTGGGTGGGATATTAAAGGGAACGGGGTGTGAGGGGGAGAGTGGGATTAGACTGGGTGGGATATTAAAGGGAGCGGGGAGTGAGGGGGAGAGTGGGATTAGACTGGTTGGATATTAAAGGGAGGGGGGAGTGAGGGGAGAGTGGGATTAGACTGGGTGGGATATTAAAGGGAGTGGGGAGTGAGGGGGAGAGTGGGATTAGACTGGGTGGGATATTAAAGGGCGTGGGGGTTGAGGGGGGAGAGTGGGATTAGACTGGGTGGGATATTAAAGGGAGTGAGGGGGGAGAGTGGGATTAGACTGGGTGGGATATTAAAGGGAGTGAGGGGGGAGAGTGGGATTAGACTGGGTGGGATATTAAAGGGAGTGGGGAGTGAGGGGGGAGAGTGGGATTAGACTGGGTGGGATATTAAAGGGAGTGGGGAGTGAGGGGGAGAGTGGGATTAGACTGGGTGGGATATTAAAGGGTGTGGGGAGTGAGGGGGAGAGTGGGATTAGACTGGGTGGGATATTAAAGGGAGAGGGGAGTGAGGGGGGAGAGTGGGATTAGACTGGGTGGGATATTAAAAGGAACGGGGTGTGAGGGGGAGAGTGGGATTAGACTGGGTGGGATATTAAAGGGAGCGGGGAGTGAGGGGGAGAGTGGGATTAGACTGGGTGGGATATTAAAGGGAGGGGGGAGTGAGGGGGAGAGTGGGATTAGACTGGGTGGGATATTAAAGGGAGCGGGGAGTGAGGGGGAGAGTGGGATTAGACTGGGTGGGATATTAAAGGGAGCAGTGAGTGAGGGGGAGAGTGGGATTAGACTGGGTGGGATATTAAAGGGATTGGGGAGTGAGGCGGAGAGTGGGATTAGACTGGGTGGGACATTAAAGGGTGTGGGGAGTGAGGGGGAGAGTGGGATTAGACTGGGTGGGATATTAAAGGGAGCGGGGAGTGAGGGGGAGAGTGGGATTAGACTGGGTGGGATATTAAAGGGAGTGGGGAGTGAGGGGGAGAGTGGGATTAGACTGGGTGGGACATTAAAGGGTGTGGGGAGTGAGGGGGAGAGTGGGATTAGACTGGGTGGGATATTAAAGGGAGCAGGAAGTGAAGGGTGAGAGTGGGATTAGACTGGGTGGGATATTAAAGGGAGCAGGAAGTGAAGGGGGAGAGTGGGATTAGACTGGGTGGGATATTAAAGGGAGCAGGAAGTGAAGGGGGAGAGTGGGATTAGACTGGGTGGGATATTAAAGGGAGGGGGAGTGAGGGGGAGAGTGGGATTAGACTGGGTGGGATATTAAAGGGAGTGAGGAGTGAGGGGGAGAGTGGGATTAGCCTGGGTGGGACATTAAAGGGAGCGGGGAGTGAGGGGGAGAGTGCGATTAGACTGGGTGGGACATTAAAGGGAGCGGGGAGTGAGGGGGAGAGTGGGATTAGACTGGGTGGGACATTAAAGGGAGCAGGGAGTGAGGGGGGAAAGTGGGATTAGACTGGGTGGGATATTAAAGGGTGCGGGGAGTGAGGAGGGAGAGTGGGATTAGACTGGGTGGGATATTAAAGGGAGTGGGGAGTGAGGGGGAGAGTGGGATTAGACTGGGTGGGACATTAAAGGGAGCAGGGAGTGAGGGGGGAAAGTGGGATTAGACTGGGTGGGACATTAAAGGGAGCAGGGAGTGAGGGGGGAAAGTGGGATTAGACTGGGTGGGATATTAAAGGGTGTGGGGAGTGAGGGGGAGAGTGGGATTAGACTGGGTGGGATATTAAAGGGTGTGGGGAGTGAGGGGGAGAGTGGGATTAGACTGGGTGGGATATTAAAGGGAGTGGGGAGTGAGGGGGAGAGTGGGATTAGACTGGGTGGGATATTAAAGGGTGTGGGGAGTGAGGGGGAGAGTGGGATTAGACTGGGTGGGATATTAAAGGGAGTGGGGAGTGAGGGGGGAGAGTGGGATTAGACTGGGTGGGATATTAAAGGGTGTGGGGAGTGAGGGGGAGAGTGGGATTAGACTGGGTGGGATATTAAAGGGAGGGAGGGGGGAGAGTGGGATTAGACTGGGTGGGATATTAAAGGGAGTGGGGAGTGAGGGGGGAGAGTGGGATTAGACTGGGTGGGATATTAAAGGGAGTGGGGAGTGAGGGGGGGAGTGGGATTAGACTGGGTGGGATATTAAAGGGAGTGAGGGGGAGAGTGGGATTAGACTGGGTGGGATATTAAAGGGAGTGGGGAGTGAGGGGGGAGAGTGGGATTAGACTGGGTGGGATATTAAAGGGAGGGGGGAGTGAGGGGGGAGAGTGGGATTAGACTGGGTGGGATATTAAAGGGTGTGGGGAGTGAGGGGGAGAGTGGGATTAGACTGGGTGGGATATTAAAGGGATCGGGGAGTTAGGGGGAGAGTGGGATTAGACTGGGTGGGATATTAAAGGGAGTGAGGAGTGAGGGGGGAGAGTGGGATTAGACTGGGTGGGAGATTAAAGGGAGCGGGGAGTTAGGGGGAGAGTGGGATTAGACTGGGTGGGATATTAAAGGAAGCAGGGAGTGAGGGGGGAGAGTGGGATTAGACTGGGTGGGATATTAAAGGGATCGGGGAGTTAGGGGGAGAGTGGGATTAGACTGGGTGGGATATTAAAGGGAGCAGGGAGTGAGGGGGAGTGTGGGATTAGACTGGGTGGGATATTAAAGGGAGTGGGGAGTGAGGGGGAGAGTGGGATTAGACTGGGTGGGATATTAAAGGGAGCAGGGAGTGAGGGGGGGAGAGTGGGATTAGACTGGGTGGGATATTAAAGGGAGGGGGGAGTGAGGGGGAGAGTGGGATTAGACTGGGTGGGATATTAAAGGGAGCAGGGAGTCAGGGGGGAGAGTGGGATTAGACTGGGTGGGATATTAAAGGGAGGGGGGAGTGAGGGGGAGAGTGGGATTAGACTGGGTGGGATATTAAAGGGAGTGTGGAGTGAGGGGGAGAGTGGGATTAGACTGGGTGGGATATTAAAGGGAGTGGGGAGTGAGGGGGAGAGTGGGATTAGACTGGGTGGGATATTAAAGGGAGTGAGGGGGGAGAGTGGGATTAGACTGGGTGGGATATTAAAGGGTGTGGGGAGTGAGGGGGAGAGTGGGATTAGACTGGGTGGGATATTAAAGGGAGCGGGGGGTGAGGGGGAGAGTGGGATTAGACTGGGTGGGATATTAAAGGGAGTGGGGAGTGAGGGGGAGAGTGGGATTAGACTGGGTGGGATATTAAAGGGAGGGGGAGTGAGGGGGAGAGTGGGATTAGACTGGGTGGGATATTAAAGGGAGTGGGGAGTGAGGGGGAGAGTGGGATTAGACTGGGTGGGACATTAAAGGGAGCGGGGAGTGAGGGGGGAGAGTGGGATTAGACTGGGTGGGATATTAAAGGGAGCGGGGAGTGAGGGGGGAGAGTGGGATTAGACTGGGTGGGATATTAAAGGGTGTGGGGAGTGAGGGGGAGAGTGGGATTAGACTGGGTGGGATATTAAAGGGAGCAGCGAGTGAGGGGGAGAGTGGGATTAGACTGGGTGGGATATTAAAGGGTGTGGGGAGTGAGGGGGAGAGTGGGATTAGACTGGGTGGGATATTAAAGGGAGGGTGGAGTGAGGGGGAGAGTGGGATTAGACTGGGTGGGATATTAAAGGGTGTGGGGAGTGAGGGGGAGAGTGGGATTAGACTGGGTGGGATATTAAAGGGAGCAGGAAGTGAAGGGGGAGAGTGGGATTAGACTGGGTGGGATATTAAAGGGTGTGGGGAGTGAGGGGGAGAGTGGGATTAGACTGGGTGGGATATTAAAGGGTGTGGGGAGTGAGGGGGAGAGTGGGATTAGACTGGGTGGGATATTAAAGGGTGTGGGGAGTGAGGGGCAGAGTGGGATTAGACTGGGTGGGATATTAAAGAGTGTGGGGAGTGAGGGGGAGAGTGGGATTAGACTGGGTGGGATCTTTAAGGGAGCAGGGAGTGAAGGGGGAGAGTGGGATTAGACTGGGTGGGATATTAAAGGGTGTGGGGAGTGAGGGGGAGAGTGGGATTAGACTGGGTGGGACATTAAAGGGAGCAGGAAGTGAAGGGGGAGAGTGGGATTAGACTGGGTGGGATATTAAAGGGAGCAGGGAGTGAGAGGGAGATTGGTATTAGACTGGGTGGGATATTAAAGGGAGCAGGGAGTGAAGGGGGAGAGTGGGATTAGACTGGGTGGGATATTAAAGGGAGTGGGGAGTGAGGGGGAAAGTGGGATTAGACTGGGTGGGACATTAAAGGGAGCAGGAAGTGAAGGGGGAGAGTGGGATTAGACTGGGTGGGATATTAAAGGGAGTGGGGAGTGAGAGGGAGATTGGTATTAGACTGGGTGGGATATTAAAGGGAGCAGGGAGTGAAGGGGGAGAGTGGGATTAGACTGGGTGGGATATTAAAGGGAGCGGGGAGTGAGGGGGATAGTGGGATTAGACTGGGTGGGATATTAAAGGGAGCAGGGAGTGAGGGGGAGATTGGTATTAGACTGGGTGGGATATTAAAGGGAGCAGGGAGTGAAGGGGGAGAGTGGGATTAGACTGGGTGGGATATTAAAGGGAGTGGGGAGTGAGGGGGGAGAGTGGGATTAGACTGGGTGGGATATTAAAGGGAGGGGGGAGTGAGGGGGGAGAGTGGGATTAGACTGGGTGGGATATTAAAGGGAGTGGGGAGTGAGAGGGGACAGTGGGATTAGACTGGGTGGGACATTAAAGGGAGCAGGAAGTGAAGGGGGAGAGTGGGATTAGACTGGGTGGGATATTAAAGGGAGTGGGGAGTGAGGGGGAGGGTGGGATTAGACTGGGTGGGATATTAAAGGGAGTGGGGAGTGAGGGGGAGAGTGGGATTAGACTGGGTGGGATATTAAAGGGAGTGGGGAGTGAGAGGGAGAGTGGGATTAGACTGGGTGGGATATTAAAGGGAGTGGGGAGTGAGGGGGAGAGTGGGATTAGACTGGGTGGGATATTAAAGGGAGTGGGGAGTGAGGGGGAGAGTGTGATTAGACTGGGTGGGATATTAAAGGGAGTGGGGAGTGAGGGGGAGAGTGGGATTAGACTGGGTGGGATATTAAAGGGAGGGGGGAGTGAGGGGGGAGAGTGGGATTAGACTGGGTGGGATATTAAAGGGAGCGGGGAGTGAGGGGGGAGAGTGGGATTAGACTGGGTGGGATATTAAAGGGAGGGGGAGTGAGGAGGGAGAGTGGGATTAGACTGGGTGGGATATTAAAGGGAGTGAGGGGGGAGAGTGGGATTAGACTGGGTGGGTTATTAAAGGGAGGGGGGAGTGAGGGGGGAGAGTGGGATTAGACTGGGTGGGATATTAAAGGGAGGGGGGAATGAGGGGGAGAGTGGGATTAGACTGGGTGGGATATTAAAGGGAGTGGGGAGTGAGAGGGGAGCGTGGGATTAGACTGGGTGGGATATTAAAGGGAGCGGGGAGTGAGGAGGGAGAGTGGGATTAGACTGGGTGGGATATTAAAGGGAGAGGGGAGTGAGGGGGGAGCGTGGGATTAGACTGGGTGGGATATTAAAGGGAGTGAGGAGTGAGGGGGAGAGTGGGATTAGACTGGGTGGGATATTAAAGGGAGCGGGGAGTGAGGAGGGAGAGTGGGATTAGACTGGGTGGGATATTAAAGGGAGAGGGGAGTGAGGGGGAGAGTGGGATTAGACTGGGTGGGATATTAAAGGGAGTGAGGAGTGAGGGGGAGAGTGGGATTAGACTGGGTGGGATATTAAAGGGAGTGGGGAGTGAGGGGGGAGCGTGGGATTAGACTGGGTGGGATATTAAAGGGAGTGGGGAGTGAGGGGGAGAGTGGGATTAGACTGGGTGGGATATTAAAGGGAGCGGGGAGTGAGGGGGGAGAGTGGGATTAGACTGGGTGGGATATTAAAGGGAGCGGGGAGTGAGGGGGAGAGTGGGATTAGACTGGGTGGGATATTAAAGGGAGCGGGGAGTGAGGGGGGAGAGTGGGATTAGACTGGGTGGGATATTAAAGGGAGCGGGGAGTGAGGGGGAGAGTGGGATTAGACTGGGTGGGATATTAAAGGGAGCGGGGAGTGAGGGGGAGAGTGGGATTAGACTGGGTGGGATATTAAAGGGAGTGGGGAGTGAGGGGGAGAGTGGGATTAGACTGGGTGGGATATTAAAGGGAGTGGGGAGTGAGAGGGAGAGTGGGATTAGACTGGGTGGGATATTAAAGGGAGTGGGGAGTGAGGGGGAGAGTGGGATTAGACTGGGTGGGATATTAAAGGGAGTGGGGAGTGAGGGGGAGAGTGTGATTAGACTGGGTGGGATATTAAAGGGAGTGGGGAGTGAGGGGGGAGAGTGGGATTAGACTGGGTGGGATATTAAAGGGAGCGGGGCGTGAGGGGGGAGAGTGGGATTAGACTGGGTGGGATATTAAAGGGAGGGGGAGTGAGGAGGGAGAGTGGGATTAGACTGGGTGGGATATTAAAGGGAGTGAGGGGGGAGAGTGGGATTAGACTGGGTGGGTTATTAAAGGGAGGGGGGAGTGAGGGGGGAGAGTGGGATTAGACTGGGTGGGATATTAAAGGGAGGGGGGAGTGAGAGTGGGATTAGACTGGGTGGGATATTAAAGGGAGGGGGGAGTGAGGGGGAGAGTGGGATTAGACTGGGTGGGATATTAAAGGGAGCGGGGAGTGAGGGGGGAGAGTGGGATTAGACTGGGTGGGATATTAAAGGGAGTGGGGAGTGAGGGGGAGAGTGGGATTAGACTGGGTGGGTTATTAAAGGGAGTGGGGAGTGAGGGGGAGAGTGGGATTAGACTGGGTGGGATATTAAAGGGAGCAGGGAGTGAGGGGGGAAAGTGGGATTAGACTGGGTGGGATATTAAAGGGAGCAGGGAGTGAGGGGGAGAGTGGGATTAGACTGGGTGGGATATTAAAGGGAGCGGGGAGTGTGGGGGAGAGTGGGATTAGACTGGGTGGGATATTAAAGGGTGTGGGGAGTGAGGGGGAGAGTGGGATTAGACTGGGTGGGATATTAAAGGGAGCGGGGAGTGAGGGGGGAGAGTGGGATTAGACTGGGTGGGATATTAAAGGGTGTGGGGAGTGAGGGGGAGAGTGGCATTAGACTGTGGGGGATATTAAAGGGAACGGGGTGTGAGGGGGGAGAGTGGGATTAGACTGGGTGGGATATTAAAGGGAGGGGGGAGTGAGGGGGAGAGTGGGGTTAGACTGGGGGGGATATTAAAGGGAGCAGTGAGTGAGGGGGAGAGTGGGATTAGACTGGGTGGGATATTAAAGGGAGGGGGGAGTGAGGCGGAGAGTGGGATTAGACTGGGTGGGATATTAAAGGGAGTGGGGAGTGAGGGGGAGAGTGGGATTAGACTGGGTGGGATATTAAAGGGAGCAGGAAGTGAAGGGTGAGAGTGGGATTAGACTGGGTGGGATATTAAAGGGAGCAGGAAGTGAAGGGGGAGAGTGGGATTAGACTGGGTGGGATATTAAAGGGAGCAGGAAGTGAAGGGGGAGAGTGGGATTAGACTGGGTGGGATATTAAAGGGAGGGGGAGTGAGGGGGAGAGTGGGATTAGACTGGGTGGGATATTAAAGGGATTGAGGAGTGAGGGGGGAGAGTGGGATTAGACTGGGTGGGATATTAAAGGGAGCGGGGAGTGAGGGGGAGAGTGGGATTAGACTGGGTGGGACATTAAAGGGAGCAGGGAGTGAGGGGGGAAAGTGGGATTAGACTGGGTGGGATATTAAAGGGTGCGGGGAGTGAGGAGGGAGAGTGGGATTAGACTGGGTGGGATATTAAAGGGAGTGGGGAGTGAGGGGGGAGAGTGGGATTAGACTGGGTGGGATATTAAAGGGAGCGGGGAGTGAGATTAGACTGGGTGGGATATTAAAGGGAGCAGGGAGTGAGGGGGGAGAGTGGGATTAGACTGGGTGGGATATTAACGGGAGCGGAGAGTGAGGGGGGAGAGTGGGATTAGACTGGGTGGGATATTAAAGGGAGTGGGGAGTGAGGGGGGAGAGTGGGATTAGACTGGGTGGGATATTAACGGGAGCGGGGAGTGAGGGGGGAGAGTGGGATTAGACTGGGTGGGATATTAAAGGGAGGGGGAGTGAGGGGGGAGAGTGGGATTAGTTTGGGTGGGATATTAAAGGGAGCGGGGAGTGAGGGGGGAAAGTGGGATTAGACTGGGTTGGATATTAAAGGGAGAGGGGAGTGAGGGGGAGGGTGGGATTAGACTGGGTGGGATATTAAAGGGAGCGGGGAGTGAGGGGGTGAGTGGGATTAGACTGGGTGGGATATTAAAGGGAGCGGGGAGTGAGGGGGTGAGTGGGATTAGACTGGGTGGGATATTAACGGGAGCGGGGAGTGAGGGGGGGAGTGGGATTAGACTGGGTGGGATATTAAAGGGAGCGGGGAGTGAGGGGGGAGAGTGGGATTAGACTGGGTGGGATATTAACGGGAGCAGGAAGTGAGGGGGGAGAGTGGGATTAGACTGGGTGGGATATTAAAGGGAGTGGGGAGTGAGGGGGAGAGTGGGATTAGACTGGGTGGGATATTAAAGGGAGGGGGGAGTGAGGGGGAGAGTGGGATTAGACTGGGTGGGATATTAAAGGGAGCGGGGAGTGAGGGGGAGAGTGGGATTAGACTGGGTGGGATATTAAAGGGAGCAGGGAGTGAGGGGGAGAGTGGGATTAGACTGGGTGGGATATTAACGGGAGCAGGAAGTGAGGGGGGAGAGTGGGATTAGACTGGGTGGGATATTAAAGGGAGTGGGGAGTGAGGGGGAGAGTGGGGTTAGACTGGGTGGGATATTAAAGGGAGCAGGGCCTGAGGGGGAGAGTGGGATTAGACTGGGTGGGATATTAAAGGGAGTGGGGAGTGAGGGGGAGAGTGGGATTAGACTGGGTGGGATATTAAAGGGAGCAGGGAGTGAGGGGGAGAGTGGGATTAGACTGGGTGGGATATTAAAGGGAGCAGGGAGTGAGGGGGAGAGTGGGATTAGACTGGGTGGGATATTAAAGGGTGTGGGGAGTGAGGGGGGAGAGTGGGATTAGACTGGGTGGGATATTAAAGGGTGTGGGGAGTGAGGGGGGAGAGTGGGATTAGACTGGGTGGGATATTAAAGGGAGCAGGGAGTGAGGGGGGAGAGTGGGATTAGACTGGGTGGGATATTAAAGGGTGTGGGGAGTGAGGGGGGGGAAGTGGGATTAGACTGGGTGGGATATTAAAGGGAGTGGGGAGTGAAGGGGAGAGTGGGATTAGACTGGGTGGGATATTAAAGGGAGCGGGGAGTGAGGGGGAGAGTGGGATTAGACTGGGTGGGATATTAAAGGGTTTGGGGAGTGAGGGGGGAGAGTGGGATTAGACTGGGTGGGATATTAAAGGGAGTGAGGAGTGAGGGGCAGAGTGGGATTAGACTGGGTGGTATATTAAAGGGAGGGGGAGTGAGGGGGGAGAGTGGGATTAGACTGGGTGGGATATTAAAGGGAGGGGGGAATGAGGGGGGAGGGTGGGATTAGACTGGGTGGGATATTAAAGGGAGAGGGAGTGAGGGGGAGATTGGGATTAGACTGGGGGGGATATTAAAGGGAGTGAGGAGTGAGGTGGAGAGTGGGATTAGACTGGGTGGGATATTAAAGGGAGCGGGGAGTGAGGGGGGAGAGTGGGATTAGACTGGGTGGGATATTAAAGGGAGTGAGGAGTGAGGGGGAGAGTGGGATTAGACTGGGTGGGATATTAAAGGGAGCGGGGAGTGAGGGGGGAGAGTGGGATTAGACTGGGTGGGATATTAAAGGGTGTGGGGAGTGAGGGGGAGAGTGGGATTAGACTGGGTGGGATATTAAAGGGAGCGGGGAGTGACGGGGAGAGTGGGATTAGACTGGGTGGGATATTAAAGGGAGTGGGGAGTGAGGGGGGAGAGTGGGATTAGACTGGGTGGGATATTAACGGGAGCAGGGAGTGAGGGGGAGATTGGGATTAGACTGGGTGGGATATTAAAGGGTGTGGGGAGTGAGGGGGAGAGTGGGATTAGACTGGGTGGGATATTAAAGGGAGCGGGGAGTGACGGGGAGAGTGGGATTAGACTGGGTGGGATATTAAAGGGAGTGGGGAGTGAGGGGGAGGGTGGGATTAGACTGGGTGGGATATTAAAGGGAGCAGGGAGTGAGAGGGAGAGTGGGATTAGACTGGGTGGGATATTAAAGGGAGTGGGGAGTGAGGGGGAGAGTGGGATTAGACTGGGTGGGATATTAAAGGGTGTGGGGAGTGTGGGGGGAGAGTGGGATTAGACTGGGTGGGATATTAAAGGGAGCAGGGAGTGAGGGGGAGATTGGGATTAGACTGGGTGGGATATTAAAGGGAGTGGGGAGTGAGGGGGAGAGTGGGATTAGACTGGGTGGGATATTAAAGGGTGTGGGGAGTGAGGGGGAGAGTGGGATTAGACTGGATGGGATATTAAAGGGAGCGGGGAGTTAGGGGGAGAGTGGGATTAGACTGGGTGGGATATTAAAGGGAGCGGGGAGTGAGGGGGAGAGTGGGATTAGACTGGGTGGGATATTAAAGGGTGTGGGGAGTGAGGGGGAGAGTGGGATTAGACTGGGTGGGATATTAAAGGGAGGGGGGAGTGAGGGGGAGAGTGGGATTAGACTGGGTGGGATATTAAAGGGAGTGGGGAGGGAGGGGGAGAGTGGGATCAGACTGGGTGGGATATTAAAGGGAGTGGGGAGTGAGGGGGAGAGTGGGATTAGACTGGGTGGGATATTAAAGGGAGTGGGGAGGGAGGGGGAGAGTGGGATTAGACTGGGTGGGATATTAAAGGGAGTGGGGAGGGAGGGGGAGAGTGGGATCAGACTGGGTGGGTGTTAAAACATGCAGGGAGTGAGTGAGAAAGCTGACTGAAGTTGTTCCAGTATTAAAGTGTCTAGATTTTCCTGAGATGCCCATTTTGTCGAGACATTTTGTCTTTCGGTCATCAGGACATCTGCAAGAAATGCAAAAGGGGAGGGAAGACAATATTTATATTGTATTGGAGGGTAGTGACGATTGGTTGACCAGTGGCCACTGATTGGTCGAGGCATTGCTATGACGAATACACCGGTTGATGATGAGCTGCAGTTAACTGCCAATTTTTTGTTTAAATTTTAAACAGGGCATGTTGCGGCTGGTTAATGAAGGGAACACGTGTGTTCTGTCTGCAAAAAGCAGACTCTACTTATTAATGTATATTGAATTCATGTTCACTAAATATAATCGAATATAGAGATCCCAGTGTGTAGGCGGCACGGTGGCTCAGTGGTTAGCACTGCTGCCTCACAGTGCCAGAGACCTGGGTTCACTTCCTGCCTCAGTCGACTGTCTGTGTGGAGTTTGCACATTCCCCCCGTGTCTGCATAGGTCCCCTCCGAGTGCTCCGGTTTCCTCCCACAGTGTCCAGGGATGTGCAGGTTAGGGTGGATTGGCCGTGCTAAATTGTCCTATAGTGCCCAGGGATGTACAGGTTAGGGTGGATTGGCCGTGCTAAATTGTCCCATAGTGCCCAGGGATGTGTAGGTTAGGGTGGATTGGCTGTGCTAAAATGTCCCATAGTGCCCAGGGATGTGCAGGTTAGGGTGGGTTGGCCGTGCTAAATTGCCCCATAGTATTAAGTAAGGGGTAAATGTAGGGGTATGGGTGGGTTGCACTTTGGCAGGTCGGTGTGGACTTGTTGGGCTGAAGGGCCTGTTTCCGTAATATAAATAAGCCACATTGATATTGGGTCATCAGCGCCAATCTTTACATGATTGTGTAGAGTTGATTGACAGGAAGCATCTCTCATGTTACCCTCTATTCAAGACCTATCTTCATTACTGTCCATCTGCCCCTCTAGATTAGTGCTTGGCTATCCTTTCAGACAGTGTCCACCAATGCCCTCAACCCTTCAGAGAGAGGGTAAGGACGGTGGGCACCAATGGATGCCTTATTACCCCCCACCGACACAACTTTGATGTAGCCCCTTGTTTTTCTCCGGCTCTCCTGGTGAGACTGCCCCTCTGTTTGATACTTTCTTGTTTCATTGATGAATCGAGTGTGCGGATATCAAACAAATTGGGGAGGTGGACGTGGGAATCGCTCTGGAAGGGAATGGTGGAAGCTGGGGTGTTGTCCTAAAGCAAGGGCCGATCTTTGAAAATCTTTTGCTGTCTAATACAAGATGTGGATGTTATAGAGTCAGGGACGGATGTACAGCATGGAAACAGACCCTTTGGTTCAAACCAGTCCATGCCGACCAGATCACCTACATTAATCTAGTCCCATTTCCCAGCACCCGGCCCATATCCCTCCAAACCCTTCCTATTCCTGTCCCCATCCAGATGCCTTTTAAATGTTGTCATTGTACCAGCCTCCACCACATCCTCTGGCAGCTCATTCCATACACGTACCACCCTCTGGGTGAAAAAGTTGCCCCTTAGGTCCCTTTTAAATCTTTCCCCTCTCACCCTAAACCTATGCCCCTCTAGTTCTGGACTCCCCCACCCCAGGGAAAAGACTTTGTCTATTTACCCTATCCATGCCCCTCATGATTTTATAAACCTCTCTAAGGTCACCCCTCAGCCTCCGACGCTCCAGGGAAAACAGCCCCAGCCTGTTCAGCCTCTCCCTGTAGCTCAAACCCTCCAACCCTGGCAACACCCTTGTAAATCTTTTCTGACCCCTTTCAAGTGTCACAACATCTTTCCGATAGGAAGGAGACCAGAATTGCACGCAATATTCCAACAGTGGCCTAACCAATGTCCTGTATAACTTCAACATGACCTCCCAACTCCTGTACTCAATACTCTGACCAATAAAGGGAAGCATACCAAACGCCGCCTTCACTATCCTATCTACCTGCGACTCCACTTTCAAGGAGCTATGAACCTGCACTCCAAGGTCTCTTTGTTGAGCAACACTCCCTGGGACCTTCCCATTAAGTGTAGAAGTCCTGCCCTGATTTGCCCTTTCCAAAAGGCAGCACCTCACATTTATCTAGATTAGACTCCATCTGCCACTCCTCAGCCCATTGGCCAATTATAAAGCAGGGAAAGGTGGTGACTGGGTGATCAGGCATACTCAAGACTGAGTCTGATCCATCTGTGATGGACAGGAAGGCAAGGTTAATGGAAGACAGATGAGAGCAGTGGGATTGAGACTCTTGCGTCTTCAGCCATGATGCTATTGAAAGGTGGAGTAGGCTAGAGGGGCCGAATGGTTCTATAAATGCTGCCAAGTCCTCTGTCAATGCGAAGGATTGAGTCTAGTTACTTGTTAACAAGTTCAGAAACATGAGGGGATCGACCACAAACCCATAGGATATGGGAGCAGAATGAGGCCATTTGGCCCGTCAAGTCTTCTCCGCCACTCAATCATGGCTGATGTGTTTCTCAACCCCCATTCCGCTTCCCCCCACCCCCACCACCACCACAACTCCTGGTAACCCGTGACCCCCATACCAATCACAAACGCATCTGTTATAAAAAAGAATCCAAAATAACTGTAGGGGGGGGCGGGGGGGTGCTGGACAGTAAAAGTTGCTGGAAAAGCTCAGCCGATCTGGGCAGCATGTGTGGAGAGAGATCAGCGTTCATGTTTCGGGTCCAATGACCCTTCCTCATGAACTTATGGGACAATTTCTTAGCTTCTTGTTGGCCACATCGCCAATGGAAACACTGATGTCGCCAGGGGTGGAGGGTGACAGGGAGAGGGGCTGAACAGGCCGGGGCTGTTTTCCCTGGAGCGTCGGAGGCTGAGGGGTGAGGCTTATAAAGTCATGAGGGTCATGGATAGGGTGAATAGACAAGGTCTTTTCCCTGGGGTGGGGGAGTCCAGAACGAGAGGGGCATAGGTTTAGGGTGAGAGGGGAAAGATATAAAAGGGACCTAAGGGGCAACTTTTTCACCCAGAGGGTGGTACGTGTATGGAATGAGCTGCCAGAGGAAGTGGTGGAGGCTGGTACAATGACAACATTTAAGAGGCATCTGGATGGGGACAGGAATAGGAAGGGTTTAGGGGGCTGTGGGTCGAGAGTGCAGTGCTGGAAAAGCACAGCAGGTCAGGCAGCATCCAAGAAGCAGGAGAATCGACATTTCGGGCCTAAGCCCTTCAACAGAGAAAGACTCTCCTGATCCTCGGATGCGGCCTGACCCTGCTGTGCTTTTCCAGCACCCCAGTCCCTCTCGACACTGATCTCCAGCGTCTGCAGCTCTCACTTTCTCCTCAGGGCCAAGTGCTGGCAAACGGGACTGGATTCATTTAGGATATTTGGACGAGTCGGACCGAAGGGTCTATTGGTGAACGGTAGAGCTGTGTGACTTAGCAGTGCCCTGTATCTCCAGCTCCAACGCCCGGGCTGACACGGATGGAACATATGATTTGGGGGGTTGCTGGTTATCTATGTGCACCACCGAGACCTCTCGATTCTCTCTGTCTTTAAGTCCCTTCAAACTCACTGGAATGTTAGCAGCAGGTGATTACGAAGTGCTCAACAACTGAAGCTATTACACAGTATAATTTGTCTTAATTTCTTAAAGATCACCACTCAGAAGTGGGAACCTGGAGTAGTTCAATGGTTGCAGGTGATTAAGATATCACCACTTCAGGAAACGCATTTTTAATCAGCCTGATTTTAAATGATGGAAAATTACTTGCATTTTTTTAAAAAAAAAGGAAACCATAGCAATTCTGATCAGTGATGATGTTAACTGCGTTGGGGGCAGGGTGAGACTTGAACCAGGCTCAGAGAGGCAGTCACTACCACTGCACCAGAAGAGCACCTTGTCCATTCCAATTCTTAAAAGGGGATAGTATGACATTAGATTCCCCACAGTGTGGAAACAGGCCCTTCGGCCCAACAAGCCCACACCGACCCTCCGAAGAGCAACCCGCCCAGACCCATTTCCCTCTGAAGAATGTACCCAACACGATTTCCCACGGCCAATCCACCCTAACCTGCACATCCCTGGGCACTATGGGACAATTTAGCACGGCCAATCCACCCTAACCTGCACATCCCTGGGCACTATGGGACAATTTAGCACGGCCAATCCACCCTAACCTGCACATCCCTGGGCACTATGGGACAATTTAGCACGGCCAATCCACCCTAACCTACACATCCCTGGACACTATGGGACAATTTAGCACGGCCAATCCACCCTAACCTGCACATCCCTGTGCACTATGGGACAATTTAGCACGGCCAATCCACTCCAACCTGCACATCCCTGGGCACTATGGGACAATTTAGCACGGCCAATCCACCCTAACCTGCACATCCCTGGGCACTATGGGACAATTTAGCACGGCCAATCCACCCTAACCTGCACATCCCTGTGCACTATGGGACAATTTAGCACGGCCAATCCACTCCAACCTGCACATCCCTGGGCACTATGGGACAATTTAGCACGGCCAATCCACCCTAACCTGCACATCCCTGGGCACTATGGGACAATTTAGCACGGCCAATCCACCCTAACCTGCACATCCTTGGACACTATGGGACAATTTAGCACGGCCAACCCACCCGAACCTGCACATCCCTGGGCACTATGGGACAATTTAGCACGGCCAATCCACCCTAACCTGCACATCCCTGGGCACTATGCGACAATTTAGCACGGCCAATCCACCCTAACCTGCACATCCCTGGGCACTATGGGACAATTTAGCACGGCCAACCCACCCAAACCTGCACATCCCTGGGCACTATGGGACAATTTAGCACGGCCAATCCACCCTAACCTGCACATCCCTGGACACTATGGGACAATTTAGCACGGCCAATCCACCCTAACCTGCACATCCCTGGGCACTATGGGACAATTTAGCACGGCCAATCCACCCTAACCTGCACATCCCTGGACACTATGGGACAATTTAGCATGGCCAATCCACCCTAACCTGCACATCCCTGGGCACTATGGGATAATTTAGCACGGCCAATCCACCCTAACCTGCACATCCCATGGACACTATGGGACAATTTAGCACGGCCAATCCACCCTAACCTGCACATCCCTGGGCACTATGGGACAATTTAGCACGGCCAATCCACCCTTAACCTACACATCCCTGGGCACTATGGGGCAATTTAGCACGGCCAATCCACCCTAACCTGCACATCCCTGGGCACTATGGGGCAATTTAGCACGGCCAATCCACCCTAACCTGCACATCCCTGGGCACTATGGAACAATTTAGCATGGCCAATCCACCCTAACCTGCACATCCCTGGGCACTATGGGACAATTTAGCACGGCCAATCCACCCTAACCTGCACATCCCTGGGTACTATGGGACAATTTAGCACGGCCAATCCACCCTAACCTGCACATCCCTGGGTACTATGGGACAATTTAGCACGGCCAATCCACCCTAACCTGCACATCCCTGGGTAATATGGGACAATTTAGCACGGCCAATCTACCCTAACCTGCACATCCCTGGGCACTATGGGACAATTTAGCATGGCCAATCCACCCTGACCTGCACATCCCTGGGACACTATGGGACAATTTAGCACGGCCAATCCATCCTAACCTGACATCCCTGGAGGTTATGGGGCAATTTCCCATGGTCATTTCTCCCTGACCTGCACATCTTTGGACTGTGGGAGGAAACCAGAGCGCCCGGTGGGAACCGCACGCAGACACGGGGGGAGAATGTGCAAACTCCACACAGACAGTTGCCCGAGGGTGGAATCGAACCCGGGTCTCTGGTGCTGTGAGGCAGCAGTGCTAACCCACTCATCCCCCGTGCTGCCTCCTGTTCCAACCTGCTCCAGGAGTGTGTCATAGCCTGCCTGATTGGCGATGTCTATAGCTGAGGACTGAGAACACGAGGCAGGAAGACCTTAATAACGTTTTGCGCACAAATGGCAAATCAATACAAGGTGCATAAAGAGTAATGTGTTCCACCAATCCTTGGAGCGTGAGGCTAAATCAGATGCTACATCAGTAGGGATGTGGAGGTGCAGATACATAAATCATTGTAAATCGCAATTCAGGTTAATAAGATCCTAAAAACAGAAAGAGCTGCTTTTAATTTCTATAGGGACACAATTGAAAAACAAAATATGTTCAACTTGGGAAGAAACCTTATTTAGAGCATTGTTGAAAGTTCCTTGGGCGTTGTTGGTCCAGCAGTTGTAGCCCGTCCCTAGTTGCCCCTTGGGCAGGTGGTGGTGAGCTGCCCTCTTGAACCGCTGCTGGGTGCTGTAGACGCGAGGGACGGAGTCCCAGGGGGGGTTTGGACTCGGTGACAGTCAGGGGGAACGGCTCTTAGGCTGGCGGAAGAGGTTCCTGGCACTGCCCCTTTGCTGCATGGGCTGCACCCCCTGCCCACTCGTGGGTGGACAGTGGTCACCGAGCGACCGCACCCGCCCACTCGCGCCCCAACAAACCCGTTCAGATCTGCTCCTGACCTGCCCCCCCCCCACCCTCCCCAGCCCCCCCCCCCGTACAAGCTGTGACAAGGCCAGTACACAGCAAGCTGGCACTGTCTGAACCAGGTGCCTTCCCAGAATAAGCAGGGTGTGTGAATGATAAAAGATAGACTGAGAATCTAGAATGTCGAACATAGGAGACAGAATAGAGAACATGCACCATAGAAAATGGAATGTCGAACATAGAACATGGAACAGTACTGCACAGGAATGGGCCGTTTTGGCCCTTAATGGCGTGCCGAACATTATGCCAAATTAAACTCATCCCTTCTGCCTTGGTCCCTATCCCTCCATCCCTGGCGTATTCATGCTCTTATCTATAAGTCTCTAAACGCCCCTATCCTATCTGCCGCACTACCACCTTTAGTCTTAGACTTTTCAACTCTGGGAAAAAGATTCTGACCATCAGCCCCTGTCTGCGTATCTCATCATTTTATAGCCTTCTGTCGAGTCTCCCCTCAGCCTCCAGAGAAAAGGGCCTGAGTTTTTCCAGCCTCTGCCTTATAGCTAATCCAGGCAGCATCATGGGACACCTCTCCTGCCCTTCTCTCCAAAGCCCCCACAACCTTCCCGCAATGGGGCGACCGGATTGGAAACCAATACTTTACTTGTGGCCTGACCAAAGTCTTATACAGCTGCAGCATGACCTCCGGATTCTCCCATTCCGTTCCCCGACCAATCAAGGCAAGCGTTCCCCCAGGACTTCTTCACCCCCCCGCCTGTCTCCTTGCGCGGCCACCTTCTGTTCTCCTTTCTACCGCACTGAACCACAACTCTCCAAACTCGTCTGGATGTTATCACCCAGAGACTGAGAAGGATGTGGAACTTACTATCACAGGAAAGGGCGGAAAATGTGTCGTGTTCCGAGCATCCAAGGAGCAGGAGAATCGACGTTTTCGGGCATGAGCCCTTCTTCAGGAATCCTGCTCCTTGGCGCTTTTCCAGCAACACATTTTCAGCTCTGATCTGCAGTCCTCACTTTCTCCTATCACAAGAAAGGGTCGGGATGCGAATCAGCGCTTTTTGTTGGGTTTGATGTGATTTATTATTGTCACGTGTCCCGAGATACAGTGAAAACCATTGTTCTGTGTGCAAATCCTACTTTACATAAGTACATCAGGGTGATGGAACAGAATGCAGAATATAGTGTCCTAGCTACGGAGAAGGTGCAAGTGCAGATCAACTCCAGTATTATGAGAGGGCCGTTCATGACAGCAGGGAAGAAGCTGTTCTTGAATCTGATTGGACGTGTTTTCAAACTCTTGTATCTTCTGCTCGATGGAAGAGGGTGGGAGGGGTCTTTGATGACGCTACGTAGAAAACGGGTGCAGGGTAGTCCATTCGGCCCTTCGGGTCCGCACCACCGCTTCACAGCTGACCGCGCCATCTCAGTATCCCATTCCCGCCCTCCCTCCCGGTACCCCTTGACCCCTTCAGCTGAAAGACCCAGGTCCAACTCCCCCTTGAATGCATCTAACGAACCGGCCCCAACGGCTTCCCGCGGGAGAGAATTCCACAGGCTCCCAACTCTCTGAGGGAAGAAATTCTCCCTCATCTCTGTCTGGACTGGCCCGCCCCTTATTCTTAGACTGTGTCCCACCCCTCACGAGTTCTGGCTGACTTCCTGAGGCAGTGGGAAGTGTAGATGGAGGTGAAGGGAGGGAGAGAAGGCTGGTTTGAGTGACGGACTGGTCTGCGTTCTCAAGTCTCTGTAATTTCTTTGCGGTCTTTGTGTGGGGGTTGTGTGGGGGGGGGGGGATAGGCACACGCCGTGCCAAGCTGTGGTGCACCTGAACAGGATGTCTTCCTTAAAAACCGCCAGGAATAGACTTGAAGGGGAGACCAGGTGAGGTAGAACGGGGAGGTAGATTTCGCAGATATTAAAAGGATTGGACGGGGAGCCATGATTACGAGAGGAGGCTGAATACACCACACAGTCTTATTTCTTTAATCCATGCAACGTAGTGAATGCGTGAATGGGAAGTAGCCTCGCTGAGGTGAGCTGTTTTGGGTTTTTTGTTGTGTGGGAGCACCCCAGGGTGGCTAAAATAGCACCCCCCCCCCCCCCCCCCCCAACCTCCTGCCTGTTCAGGACAGCAATTTGTTTCAAAGATTAAAAAAAAGGCAAGCTTCAGTGTTCACACCAAGTCTCCAGAAGATCACCTCGGGTCTGACTGGAGGAGATAAAGCCAGCTCAAAAGCCATTAGAGGTCTGATGAAGTGCAGATTACCGCGTATCGCGTTGCACGCTTGTGTGTAAGTCAGATTTGAAACTGGACTGCGGATAACCGTGCCGATGCAGTGCGCTGTTCACTGTTAATTTAACCTCTCCTCAGGAGGTCCGTCGGCTCTCAATAAATTCTGGATTTTTTCAGGTTAACCCTTTGCTGGGCGATTTGCAGCTGATCCTTTCCATTCTCGTTTTTGCTCCCTCTCCCAATTTCTGGACGCAGTTCCTGCTGGGCAGCTGTTTTGGATTTTGTTTTCGGAACCCTCCCCCCCCCCACCTACTGTTGTGGTAGAGATGACCAGGAGTGCCGAATGTCCTTAGTTTCACCAGCTCGGTTGGCGTCCTGTGGTTCTGATGCTTTTTGAGCGTGATGGGATCCTTCAGGGTGTGTGAAAATATCTTTGTTCTCCTGGGGGGTCTGCTGGTCTTGGAGTGAGAGGTTGTTTTACCTGCAACGCGGGGGGGGGGGGGTGGGGAAGCGTAGAACTTTTTGAAAATTTATTCGCAGGACAGTGTGCGTCTCTGACCAGATCAGCATTTATTGCCCAGAAGAGTCAACCACGTCACTGTGGGTGTGGAGTCACATGTCTGCCCAGACTAGGCGAAGACAGCAGATTCTTTCCCTCGAGGGACATTAGTGAACCAGATGGGTTTTTCCAACAATGGATTGATGGTCATCATTAGATTCTTAATTCCAGAGTTTTCTTTTAAAAGCCTCTGTAAGGTCACCCCTCAACCTTCTGCTGTCCGGTGAAAAAAAGTCCCAGCCAATCCAGCCTCTCCTTATAACTTAAACCCTCCATTCCCGGCAACATCCTGGTAAATCTCTCCTGAACCCTCTCCAGAACATTACCTGGATTAATAGCCCAGTGATAATGCCATTAACCTCTCCAGTGCCCAGCTCTTCAACATTTGTCGCCACAGCATGCAAGCACTCAAATGCAGCCTGAGCCACATGAGAGCGTTCAGTCCCACTAGTCGTCTCCAGTAGAGTTGAAACTGCGGGTTTTTTTTTAACCTCCCTTGCCCCCGCCCATCCTTGTGTATTCTTCAAAAGGTGAACCACAACGAATGTCTATGGACATAACCTTCAGGATGTAGCTTGCTTCGGAGCATGTGTAAGGGTCGGGGAGGGGGTGGGGGAGGGGAGGGGGAACGTTCCCCCTTTCTTCATAAAAGGGTACACATTTTGGAATGAAGTTCTCAAAACCACCACGGCACTTTGCAGTTTCTGAGTTTGTGTTGCGTTGAGAGTAAACCCGTGCAATCAGGGTACAAAGGGGGGGGGTGGGGAAGGGGTGTGATCAAATTGGATGACGGTGAACATTCAGACAAGACCACTCGGCCTTTCTAGCTCGTTCCAGAATTCAATAAAATCGGATTTTTAACCTTAAACTCCACGTTCCTCTCCACTTGGGGGAGGCAGTGGTCCATCACTCGACTATTTGTCCTGGGAAAGCGGGTTCAAATCCTGTCATGGCAGATGGAGGAGTTTAAATTTGAGCCAATAAAGGTCTGGAATTAAGGGTCGAGTGATGATTGTGAAACTGATGCCGAGTGTTGGGAAATAAAACCCCGTCTGGTTTACTAATGTCCTTTAGGGAAGGAAACTGTCATCCTTACCTGGTCTGGACCTACACGTGACTCCAGACCCCACAGCAGTGGGGTTGACACTTAACTGTCCCTCTGGGCAATTAGGGACGGGGTAATAAATGCTGGGCGTGGCCAATGATGCCCACATCCTGTGAGTGAATGAAAATAAATTCTTGCAGGGACACCCCCAACCACCCACCCCCCCGGTGATATCCTCGATCAATGTATCTCAATGTTTCTAAAGAGGGAAGAGATTCCAAAGAGTGACATTCCCCTGAGAGGAAGGGAGGGATAGATATTGCTATCTCTGTCTGAAATGGACATCCACTCAGTTTGAAACAACGGGTTCCTCATTCTCCCACATGAGGTAGCATTCCCTCCCAGTCCACCCAGTCAAACGCCACACCCTCCCCTCAGGATTGTCAATGCTTCAAGTAAGTCACTTCTGACAAAGTATTCACACTCTGAAGCCTAGAATCCCAAGGTGCCTGAGCGGGAAAGGGAAATTGGACAAGCGAACAGACTCCTACTCCCGTCTGCCTTTTTGGAATGTCTCCTGAGAATTCCGGTTGCCTCATCCTTGTGAATCACGCCACTGCTGGAATGCTGTTCCTACCACTGGATGTTTGGGAAACCTTGCACGTTCTCCACTGACGGTAGTCCTCCAGAATCTTTGTCCCTATGGGACAATTTATCACGGTCAATCCACCCTAATCTGCACATCCCTGGGCACTATGGGACAATTTAGCACGGCCAATCCACCCTAACCTACACATCCCTGGGCACTATGGGACAATTTAGCACGGCCAATCCACCCTAACCTGCACATCCCTGGACACTATGGGACAATTTAGCACAGCCAATCCACCCTAACCTGCACATCCCTGGGCACTATGGGACAATTTAGCACAGCCAATCCACCCTAACCTGCACATCCCTGGGCACTGTGGGACAATTTAGCACGGCCAATCCACCCTAACCTGCACATCCCTGGGCACTATGGGACAATTTAGCACGGCCAATCCACCCTAACCTGCACATCCCTGGGCACTGTGGGACAATTTAGCACGGCCAATCCACCCGAACCTGCACATCCCTGGACACTATGGGACAATTTAGCACGGCCAATCCACCCTAACCTGCACATCCCTGGGCACTATGGGACAATTTAGCACGGCCAATCCACCCTAACCTGCACATCCCTGGACACTATGGGACAATTTAGCACGGCCAATCCACCCTAACCTGCACATCCCTGGACACTATGGGACAATTTAGCACAGCCAATCCACCCTAACCTGCACATCCCTGGGCACTATGGGACAATTTAGCACGGCCAATCCACCCTAACCTGTACATCCCTGGGCACTGTGGGACAATTTAGCACGGCCAATCCACCCTAACCTGCACATCCCTTGGCACTATGGGACAATTTAGCATGGCCAATCCACCATAACCTGCACATCCCTGGGCACTATGGGACAATTTAGCACGGCCAATCCACCCTAACCTGCACATCCCTGGACACTATGGGACAATTTAGCACGGCCAATCCCACCCTAACCTGCCCAACCCTGGGCACTATGGGACAATTTAGCACGGCCAATCCACCCTAACCTGCACATCCCTGGACACTATGGGACAATTTAGCACGGCCAATCCCACCCTAACCTGCCCAACCCTGGGCACTATGGGACAATTTAGCACGGCCAATTCACCCTAACCTGCACATCCCTGGGCACTATGGGACAATTTAGCATGGCCAATCCACCCTAACCTGCACATCCCTTGGCACTATGGGACAATTTAGCATGGCCAATCCACCATAACATGCACATCCCTGGGCACTATGGGACAATTTAGCACGGCCAATCCACCCTCACCTGCACATCCCTGGACACTATGGGACAATTTAGCACGGCCAATCCCACCCTAACCTGCCCAACCCTGGGCACTATGGGACAATTTAGCACGGCCAATCCACCCTAACCTGCACATCCCTGGGCACTATGGGACAATTTAGCACGGCCAATCCACCCTAACCTGCACATCCCTTGGCATTTTGGGACAATTTAGCACGGCCAATCCACCCTAACCTGCACATCCCTGGGCACTATGGGACAATTTATCACGGCCAATCCACCCTAACCTGCACATCCCTGGGCACTATGGGACAATTTAGCACGGCCAATCCACCCTAACCTGCACATCCCTGGGCATTATGGGACAATTTAGCACGGCTAATCCACCCTAACCTGCACATCCCTGGGGACTATGGGACAATTTAGCATGGCCAATCCACCCTAACCTGCACATCCCTGGACACTATGGGACAATTTAGCACGGCCAATCCACCCTAACCTGCACATCCCTGGGGACTATGGGACAATTTAGCATGGCCAATCCACCCTAACCTGGACACCTTTGGACTGTGGGAGGAAACCCCACGCAGACAGGGGGAGAAGGTCCGAACTCTACACAGACAATCCCCGAGTGGGGAATTGAACGCGGGTCCCTGACGCTCTGCGAACCACTGAGCCACCATGCCACCCTTCTGAAGTCGGTTCAAGTCTCTGAAGCCTTTCAGAACACAACTCCTTCATCAACCATAATAGACAAACAAGAGGCCCGGACTAACACAGCAAGCCAGGTAGCATCAGGAGTTGGAGAAATCAACGTTTTGGGTAAAACCCCTCTTCAGGACCAGCCCATAAACCACAACCTTAATCTCAGTTTTGAAATTCAGGTCCTCAAATACTTGCCTTCATTGCTCAGTCCTTTGAGTGTAGGAGTTGGGACGTCATGTTGGGGTTGTACAGGACATTGGTGAGGCCTCGTCTGGAGTACTGTGTCCAGTTCTGGTCGCCCTGTTACAGGAAGGATGTTATTAAACTGGAGAGGGGTCAGGAGAGATTTACCAGGATATTATCAGGTATGAAGAGTCTGGGTTATAAGGAGAGGCTGGATAGGCCGGGACTTTTTTTCACTGGAGTGTAGGAGGTTGAGAGGGTGACCTTATAGAGGTTTATAAAATCATGAGGGGCATGGATAGGATAAATAGCAAAGGGTTTTTCCCCAGGTTAGGGGAGCTCAAATCCAGAGGGCACAGGTTTAAGGTGAGGGGGGAAAGATTTAAGTGCAACCTCAGAGGCACTTGTTTTACACAGAGGGTGGTGCATGTGTGGAATGAACTTCCTGAGGAAGTGGTGGATTGTGGGTACAGTTACAATATTTAAAAGATATTTGGATAAGGACATGAATAGGAAAGCGTTTGGAGGGATATGGGCCAGGAGCAGGCAGGTGGGACTAGTTTAGTTTGGGGTTATGGTCGGCATGGACTGGTTGGGCCGAAGGGTCTGTTTCTGATGATGGGCTTATGCCTGAAACGTCAACTCTCCTGCTCCTCGGATGACCTGCTGTGCTTTTCCAGCCACACTTTTGGACCGAAGAGTCTGTTGCCGTGCTCCATGACTCTGCAAGTAATCTTTTCTGTGCAGTCCAGAGTCAGGAAAGAATCAAGGTGACGAACAATTTGTGTTGTCAGTGAGGCCCAGGCTTTGCTGATATTGTGTGTGCTAAAAACTATGGATATGTAAATGCCCAGGGCCCTACTCTTTACAAAACAGAGAGTATGTATTTTTGCCATACGCCTTTTTTGGACTCAACTATTCCCCTGTTCCATTCCCTGCCCCAATCAGTGTCCAGCCCCCTCGTGTAAAATTGAAACAAAGACGGCAGTTAACTGTCAATCTGCATTGTTGGGTGCATCCAATCACACTCCGCCAGGCAGCCCGGCCCTCTCGTCTACAAGAGCAGATTCGAGGTTAGGGATCCTGTAGTGTGTAACTCCCCTCCTGACTCCTCCAAAGCCTGTCCCACCATCGGCAAAGCACAAGTCAGGAGGGTGAGGGTACACTCCCCACTTGCCCCTGGATGGGGTGGGCGGGCAGCTCCAACAACACTCGAGAAGCTCCACACTATCCAGGGACAAAGCAGCCCCCGCTTGATTGACCCCACACCCGCAAACACCCACTCCCTCCACATCCGCCCCCACCACGCTCAGCAGCAGCAGTGTCCTTGAGTTGGCATTCTTGCGGAGTGTCCTGACGAGGACGCTGAGGGGCTGTTGATCAGACCCAGTGGAGGGAGGGGGTGTCACGGCTCTGGGGGTGAGGACATTGCAGGGGAGGGGTGGGGTGGAGGGGAGGCTCGGTTTCTTCCAGGCGTCCAGCAGGAGGCGCTGCTCGATGTAGTCTGAGGCTTCAACCCCTGGGACAATTTTTGTTTAAGCATCCGGATTGTTCATTGAGGGTAGTGGGGGTGGGGGGGGCGGGGCAAGTAGAAAAAATATTAGCTCTACACAATAACTTATTCATCCCGAATAGGAATTTCAAAGTGCTCTGCTTTTTATTTAAATTATACCCTTCAGTCATTCAGAGCAGGCATCATGCTGGTTCATTCTTGGATAAGGTAACAGAAAATCCTTGCCAAAGACCAATAGATTTACAGATAAGTATTCACACAGTAAGCCAGCACAGCACAATGTCTGATCTTAAATAACATCCTTGGGAACTCTCATTTTACTCACCCCATTGTGATTTCCTCAAAGGCACGCCTAGAACTTAATATCGAATGCAACTTGCATTTATGTATCACCTTCACCATCCTGCAATGTCTCACTTCACAGCACGCCATTGGCAGTACCGCCACTCCATCACTCAGTGTGAACAAGACGACCACATAAACACGAGCGCGGGTCAGACGCTGGGTATCCAGCAGCGAGTAACTCCCCTCCTGACTCCCCCCAAAGCCTGTCCCACCATCGACAAGTCAGGAGGGTGAGGGACTACTCCCCACTTGCCCCTGGATGGGGGGGTTGGGGGGGCAGCTCCAATAACACTCGAGAAGCTCGACACCATTCAGGAATGAAGCAGCCCCCGCTCGGTTGACACCACACCCACTTGGACTGACTAGTGTCAAGTCACATTGCCAGACTATGACCATCACCAATAAGAGACAAGCTAAACATAAGCCCCTTGGCATTCAATGGCGTTACCATCGCTGAATCTAACCATCACCCCCTTGACATTCAATGGTGTTACCATCGCTGAATCTAACTATCTCCCCCTTGACATTCAATGGTGTTACCATCACTGAATCTAACCATCACCCCCTTGACATTCAATGGTGTTACCATCACTGAATCTAACCATCACCCCCTTGACATTCAATGGTGTTACCATCACTGAATCTAACCATCACCCCCTTGACATTCAATGGTGTTACCATCACTGAATCTAACCATCACCCCCTTGACATTCAATGGTGTTACCGCATTATATGAAGGATGTAGAAGCTTTGGAAAGGGTTCAGAGGAGATTTGCCAGGATGTTGCCTGGGTATGGAGGGAAGGTCTTATGAGGAAAGGCTGAGGGACTTGAGGCTGTTTTTATTCAAGAGAAGAAGGTTGAGAAGTGACTTAATAGAGGCATAAAGGATAATCAGAGGGTTACATAGGGTGGACAGGGAGAGATTCTTTTGCTCAGATGGTGATGGCTAGCACGAGGGGACTTAGATTTAAATTGAGAGGTGATAGATATCGGACAGATGTCAGAGGTAGTTTCTTTACTCAGAGAGTAGGAGGGGTGTGGGAACGCACTGCCTGTAACAGTAGGAGACTCGCCAACTTTAAGGGCATTTAAATGGTCATTGGATAAACATATGGATGAGAGTGGAGTAGTGTAGGTTAGATGGGCTTCAGATTGGTTCCACAGGTCGGCACAACATCGAGGGCCGAAGGGCCTGTACTGCGCTGGAATGTTCTATGTTCTCAAAGGGGGCAACTGGGGACCCTTCGGACACTGACACAGCCTTCCTGTCAATGAAAGGAAGGGATTGGTCTCAAAGGCGGCTTTGCCGTGAGAGGTGAGGAGGCAGCAGCTCGGTTGAGGCAGGGGCTGCTCACGAGGCCCGCATTTGGACTAGCGCCGATATCTTTGGGGCGCCGAAGCGTTGTGTGAGGCTGGGGGTGGTCACGCAATCAGGGAGGAGGCCAGGACGTGGAGGGGACTTGGCGGCAAGGGCTTTTACAATCGAGGCATTGAGGTGGGGGGTGACTGAACGCTAGACAGAAGATGAATTGTTTGTGAAGGAATTAAGTGGAATATTTCTGTGCCAGAGAAGACAGTTCATTTCATGTATTCAATGGAGCTTTATCGTGGTTTGTGTGTGCAATTAAAGTGTTTTCGAGGAATTTGCTAACCACAGAGCCACCCTTAGTATTTCTGTAGACCCCCCCCTCTCAGTATCTCGGGGTGTGGGTCGTTAAAGTAAGTGTTGTACCCTTTAAGGATGCAACCAAGAACTGGGGGACAAAGAAACAGCAAATGCTTTAAGTGGAAGGTGATGGGAATGTTTTTTGAGAACTCAGTGCAATGCTCTAGGGATTTGGGTTCATATCCCATGGTGGCAGATGGTGAGATTTTGGGATGGCTCAGAGGTTAGCACTGCTGCCCCATCACGCCCCGGGTTCGATCCCACCCTCGGGCGAATCTGTGTGGAGTTTGCACATTCTTCCCCGCCCCATGTGTCTGCGTGGGGTTTCCTCCGGGTGCTCCGGTTTCCTCACAGAGTCCAAAGGCGTGCAGGTTAGGGTGGATTGGCCGTGCTAAATTGTCCCATAGTGCCCAGGGATGTGTAGGTTAGGGTGGATTGGCCGTGCTAAATTGTCCCATAGTGCCCAGGGATGTGTAGGTTAGGGTGGATTGGCCGTGCTAAATTGTCCCATAGTGCCCAGGGATGTGCAGGTTAGGGTGGATTGGCCGTGCTAAATTGTCCCATAGTGCCCAGGGATGTGTAGGTTAGGGTGGATTGGCCGTGCTCAATTGTCCCATAGTGTATCCATCCATATGCGGGCTGGTTGGATTAGCCCTAGTGAATGCAGGGCTACAGGGATAGGTGGGATGCTGTTCAGAAGGTCGGTGTAGATTTGATGAGCAGAATCGTCTCTGTACTATCTTCTGATGCCAGGCTGGGTGCTATAGCTCGGTAAAAATAAGGACTGCAGATGCTGGAAACCAGGTTCGGGATTAGTGGTGCTGGAAGAGCACAGCAGTTCAGGCAGCATCGGAGGAGCTTCGAAATCGACGTTTCGGGCAAAAGCCCTTCACGTCGATCTTGAAGCTCCTTGGATGCTGCCTGAACTTCTGTGCTCTTCCAGCACCACTCATCCAGTGTGTTATAGCTGTTATGCGTTTGAATAATAGCTGCCGCAAACGTGGAGATCAGTCTGAATTAGTGACCTTTTTTGCACCAGCCCAATCCCTTGAATCTTGACACAAGGAAACAGAAGAGGAGGCCATTCGGCCCCTCGAGCCCTTTCCGCCTATTCTGTAGGATCATGGCTGGTCGTCCAACTCAGTCCCCTATTCCCCGCCTTCCTCTCCACACTCTCTGATCCCTTTAGCCCTCAGAATGAGGCAACACAGCGGCCTACTATTATGGCTAGGCTATTCATCCAGATGCCCAGGGGACCCAGGTTCAAATCCCAGCACGTGAGACGGCGAAATTTGAACTCAATAAAAATCTGTCACAAAGA